>NW_019264985.1:37536-96659 GCF_002742605.1 Olea europaea var. sylvestris
CAAACCATGGCTGTTAATAGATTAATAGGCAAACATGAAAAGAATGAATAGATTGTCTTATTTAAATAAAAAAATTTAATTTTTTGGGACCTTAATATTTACGGCATAAGAAAATGTCTGTCTACTTTTTCTTTCAAGGGACTTCAATAATATGTATTAAAAGCTGGAAACGAAATGAGTCTCATAAATTGAAATTGCTTTATATTTGATTAAACATAGAGAATTTTTTTGGTTGAGATTTTTTTCGTGTGAAAAATAATATTTTTATGGAATTTTTGTTTAAAAAGTAAAAATAAATTTAAGGAAACGACAATCTAAACTAATATAATTATTATATTATTTTTTCTAGTAATATTTTGTTAGATCTATTCATAGTTGGTGTCGAGAATTTAATTACATGTACCACATTTAAAAAAATGCACCTCTTTCATTTAATTAAGAAACACTCGAAAAGAAAATAAAACAACAAACAACTCCAACAATGCTATTTGTAAACACTGAAATACAATAAATCATATATAAATAATTCTTCTCAATCTCTAGAAGCAATGTCATCAATAAGTAAATTTATGTTTAAGGGAAAAAAATAACTTAATAAATATTTGTATTATTCAATTCTTATATACTTTTCTACTGCAATGAAATGTCAAATGTCTTGTTTAGAGCAATACCTATAAATTCACTTTAATCATATTCCATAATCTTATCCTGCCAAATCATTTTCCATGTAATCTTATTCTTCTAATTTAATTCGATGTGTACAGAAAGGAATTCATTCACATGTTAACCACTTTAAAAAATCCCACACGGTTAGCCGTATAAGTTCCATCTCAAAACATGCATTGATAAGGACGTCAAAGGTCGTCTCTTTGAGTAGCATAAATCTATGGTAAAACAAATACACCCTCAAATCTCAATATACAGAATTTGTCAAATTTTTTAGAGCAGACTACATGGAATAATTGAATTTTTTAATATATGTATAGCACTGTTTTTTGATGGACTTGTCTCAGTCAATGAAGCTGTAGTGTACGTATAATTGTTAATTAACTATTCATGGAAAAAGTTGCGTGGAGCATTTGCTCTGCCTAATTATCTATGAGTTTTGCAGCCCCCTCGCAAGATGGGGGGCCGCTATTTCCATTTCCTCTATATATATGAACATCATAGTTGAGGGGCTTAAATTAATTATCGATTTGACTGTTGGCTTTTGATTTCTTGAATATAAGCACGATTTCTGAAAATTTTAGTTCTGGGTCTTGGATTTCTTGTTGAATTCTCCCTAATTCCACCCTAATTTTCGTGTGTTCAGATAAGATCCCAGAAAATTTGAGGGCTTTTCTGAACTCGGTTTACAAATTCTGATTATTTCAAGATTTGCTTTGCTTTTATTTTTTTTTATTTCTTTGTTTCGGCATTGAGATTACTGTTTTTTGTCAGTCAATTTCAATTTCTGTTTTCTTCTGAAAGAATCTTGAACCAAAAGAACTATTAGATTTTTCAGGTAAAAAGATAATTGTTTTGTGGAACTTTTACAATTGTATTAAATCCAAGTGTTAGAAGCTGATTCTTCAAGCTTTCTCTTCAGATCTCTTTGCTCAAGGCTCCCAAGACTTTGATCGCTGTATATTTACTCCAAAGTTCCAATCTTCATTAGTAGTGTTTATCAAATAGTTCAAAGATGACGACTGGAACCCTTAAACGATCGAAAGAAAAGAAGTCGAGGAAGAGCAAACAAGTAGTTATTGTTGATGAAAAGTCTCCTTTATTGCCCACAAAGAAGCACGAGGCAGACGGTGGGTCTGATGAATTCGATGGAGCCTCCTTTAGCGGGGCAGTGTTTAATTTATCGACCACGATTGTTGGAGCTGGAATCATGGCATTGCCAGCAACAATGAAGGTTTTAGGACTTGTTGTTGGAATTGCTATGATCATCTTTATGGCATTCTTGACAGAGGCTTCCATTGAGTTGTTGCTTAGGTATAGTAGGACTGCAAAATCAGTTTCTTATGCAGGTCTAATGGGGGATGCTTTCGGAAAGTATGGCAGAATGTTGATACAAATCTGTGTAATAGTTAACAACATTGGCGTGCTTGTTGTATACATGATTATTATAGGTATTTCTTCAATTTAATTGAGTTATCTATTCATTTTTATCTGTTTTTCATTTTCCATATTGATCCACGATGTTTTTATTGATTGCTGCGAACTGAAGGTGATGTGCTTTCTGGAACCACTTCAAGTGGAGTTCATCATGCTGGTGTTCTTGAAGCTTGGTTTGGACAGCACTGGTGGAATGGAAGATTTTTTGTTCTTCTCTTTACTACCCTGGCTGTATTTGCACCATTGGCCAGCTTAAAGCGAATTGGTGAGTTGCTCATCTTTTAAATCGGAAAATATATGGAAGTTAATACTTGGATGTCTTGATTATTAAGTTCAGCACACCAAATGAATGTTAAATCCTGTTAACATTTAATAAGCAGAATCTGGGAATTGGTTGGTTGAAGTTGTCTGAGAGGCTTACTTCAGTGGTAGTATTCATCTTCTGAGTTATATAATGATTGATCCCAGATGGCTGATGTAGAGTTCTTAGTAAATGGATTTTAACTTTTTTTTTTTCTCTTAATAAGAGAGTTCTTAATTGAAATCTGGCCTGACTATCAGAGAAATATATAAGCCCATGAATGATTCCCAAAATTGTTTGAAGAAAAGGATTTGAAGGTTTTTGTCGAAAAAATTTACTCTCTTATTTCAATGTAGATCCAGCATTATAGTCCGACTTCCCCATCCCACGAAGGATGATAGTTATTTTCTGCACCTATAAAATACATTAGAAGTAATCATTTTTTCTTCTGCTTCCTGTTACCTCTTGATACTAGTGGAAATTGAATATTGGTTTCTTGCAGTAACAGTTAGTGTTTTTCATTTGTGGTTGCAGATTCATTGGGATACACATCTGCGTTATCAGTTGCATTGGCTATTGTATTCCTCGTTATTACTGTCGGAATTACTGTCTACAAATTAATAAGTGGAACTGTTTTGATGCCTCGATTGTTTCCCAATGTTACGGATCTTACATCATTCTTGAACCTCTTTACTGTAGTTCCGGTTCTTGTGACTGCATACATCTGTCACTACAACGGTATGTTCATCTGATATCAAGATTTGTTTTCTGCTAGTTAATGCTTCATTTTGGAGATGCTAGGATACTGAAAAAATACATGGTTAAGGATATGCAAATCAGATTAACACAGACTATTATTCGCGCCATTGGGTAGGTGAAAACTCTGCAGCCTGAACCTATTACCTCCAGAGCAATTTGATGACAACTTTTTCCCAATTATTCTGTTTTCTGGCTTCTGCTTTTAAATTATAAAGAGAGAACAAAGAAACACACTCCAATGAACATCTGGTTTTCTTCTTGTATGTTATCAGATAAAAATAGGTTTTGACAGAGAAAATTGTTTATTGTCGGAAACACTAGAAAAATTTGGTTCTTTGCATTAGAACTGAACATAAACTCTCTAAGTAGAAACAGTTTAGGCAGGCATCCACATGCTTCCTTAATAATGACTAAATTTTACTGCTATTTCAAACTACGCATGAAAGAATGGACGGAGGCCCTAACAAGTTCAAGTTATTTGGGTGTTTTCTCTCCAATACAAATGATCATTTTACCTACCATTGTCTATTCTAATGAAGTGAAGGTTTTGCAGTTCACTCAATAGACAATGAACTTGAAGACAATACACAGATAAAGGCAGTCGTGCGAACAGCCCTCTCTCTATGCTCAAGTGTTTATGTATTGACAAGTATCTTTGGGTTCCTCTTATTTGGTGATGCTACACTTGATGATGTACTTGCCAACTTCGACACGGATCTTGGAATTCCATATAGCTCCCTGCTTAATGACATTGTTCGTGTTAGTTATGCTGCACACTTGATGCTTGTCTTTCCTATCGTTTTCTATCCGTTGCGGATAAACTTGGATGGCCTCCTCTTTCCATCTGCAAGGTCTTTGAATTCAGACAACTTGAGGTTTGCATCGCTTAGCGTTGGGCTCATTGCAGTAGTCTTGCTGGGTGCAAATTTCATACCCAGCATATGGGATGCTTTCCAGTTTACTGGAGCAACGGCGGCCGTTTGCATTGGTTTCATCTTTCCTGCTGCAGTTACTCTCAGGTAACCATGACTTCTCTACTATTGGGACCACTGTAAGATAATAATGATGCATCCTTGTTTTGCAAGTTTAAGAATCTGGAGTCTACTGCTCGTAGAAATACATTGAATTGTTTATAAGTTGGATTGTACACCACTGGACACTGAAAGAAGCTAAAATCTTGTTTCTGTGTTCTGAACACGTCATCTAGGTTTAAAGACGTAACATGACAACAAGGTAAATTTGCAGATGACTTACTGTGGAAGTATTTATTTGGAGAATTTGAAGGCCATATTTCTGTGTCGTATTTAAAGCATAATACAAAATCTTCTCCGTACAAAATTTATAAGCCATCCATTCTAGTTTTAAGTTTCCATGATAGTAAATGCAGAGGAAAACTGTTTGCTTTATAAGCATTAGCATCTTCTTTCGATGATGGTAAATGCAAAGGCCCTGTTTTCATTGTTGAGAATGTGAGAACAGAAATGGCTGTCCACTTCCATGTTGATTTCGTCTTCTGGAGCACTATTAGTTGAGCAACGTTTTAGTAACCTTTGCCATGTACTCCTTGGAGAAAAAGTACCTTGGAGCTCATTTTCTACTAGAATTGGATAGGACTGGACACTACGGTGGACATGATTTTCTCTTTTTTTTCTTAATTCTTTCTAATGTTCCTATAGTCCATCTTCTCAAACATGCTATTGATGAATTGAGGACTTGATAATCCTTAGGTTAGTTTTTATTGGCACAATTTAACTGTGCCACAAAATTTAGGATTAGTTTGTGTAGGACTGGAACTGACCGACCACAATTAGTTGCAGAAATTTATGTTCTCCAGAGTTTAAACCATGTTCTACACAATTGCCAGGGGTGTAAATATATGTAAAAACCTTTTTTTGAGTCTCTTCCTTGTCTTATTTTTGGGACCTATAAGTCCAAAATCTCATCTAGTGCCTCAAATTGTTTTTCTTGATGTTGTAGGGATCGATATGGCATAGCAACGAAGAGAGACAAAATCTTATGCATATTCATGATTGTCCTTGCTGTGTTCTCCAATGCGGTGGCGATATATAGTGATACCTATGCCTTATTCAAGAAGAACCCAACTCAGAGAGCGTGATCTCCTTTCGCTCGACGATGCATTGAATCCCTGAGAAAATGCGGTCTAGAGCTTCTCTCGAGGCAGGTTTTAATAAGTATCTCCATATCGGCTCAACTTTAAACGTTGAGCAGCTTTTCTGGAAGTGTGATTTGTGAAGTTCATGCTACTTGACTCCACCTGTATTATTTTGTTGCTGTGTGTTTTCATATATATTGTACACTCTGTGTATACACTAAATGTGAGAAGTTGTTCTATAGTTATGCATTCTGTTTACCCAGTTTGGTTCATGATGTAATATTTATATTGTCAGTAACAATTACTTGCCAGTTTGGGTTATAGATTATTAGATTATTTTCGGAAACTTATTAACTCGAGGACATGCTCTGCAGCACTACAGCTCGGATAAGTAGTTAGACCGATAGTTTTCCTCCCAGCCCCGTGAGCGAATGGGTATTCTTTAACCACAAAACTTAAATAATAATAATAATAATAATAATAATAATAATAATAATAATAATAATAATAATTGGTTTCCTTTGGGCTTCAACATGGAAACACCTTTTAGAGTTTAGGTCTATCCAGTACATCATCTTGAAAATAAGATTATTTAAGTCCAATCAATATGAGTTATAGTTATTTCAAGCTCTAAAAGGCTAGCAATTCGGCAATGGTTCATTCCACCGTTAGAAAAGGGGTTGAAAGCAGTCTATCGGTTTCAATCCTAAACAAAACAGTATGTTACTGTCATCTTTCTAGTAACTTGATAATAAGTCAGTAGCGAGTCAATTTACTAAAGAAAATGCAGCCTCCTACCTTCTTTTGCATCCTTGAAAGGGTGGATTCCCCCTGTAGAGCCTTTCTAGAGAAAGGAAAGCTCCAACTAGTATATTTCAACATGTATAGAATTTAATACAAATAAATGTACAAACACAGAAATCTATATTTTTTTAATACTTAACAAAGTTCTTGATATCTATTCTCTAGAGAAATATAATCCAAATCAAGTCTTCTATTGTGTGGTTTATAGTCTCTAAACATCACGTTCTTCTAGTTCATCCAAAGTTTTATGCTAAATATTGTTGTATTAAGCTTACAATCTACAATTATGGATTTTGATACAATGATTTATCTAATTTTGGAGAATAACGTTTTTCATCAATGCCCATCTACTATTTTGTATTGATGCGATTAATAATTATGATAGTTCAACATTAGCTACAATGTCAGAAGTTCACAAAGGGAGGCACTGACAACTCTGAGAGGAGGGCTGGAAATGAATTATCTCTTCTGGAGGGATGTGCAAAACAAGGACCCTACTAGTTTAAAAAATGATAAGGCATGAGATTATCAATGAAGAATTGAAAGATCATTAAAATAGGGCCACTCGTGGACTCACACCTCCTAAAATGTAACAAGGAAGGTATCTTACCTCCTATTCAATGGATTACCAGGTCGAACAGTCAACCTCCCTCAATCTTGGACAAGTGCTAGCTGCGGCGACACTAAATGCAATACTTGCCTTGGCATATGAGGAAGTGAACCTTAATGCTGAAACCTACCAAAGAAAATCAAACCAACGATTCTCTCATATGGGGGACAGGCAGATAATGAAGTGCTGAACCTAGAAATAGGAATGAAACAACTCTCTATTGTACCTACCACCACTCTTACAGACATAATACCATCGATTGAAGGGATATCGCATTGCATACTCAAATTGACAATAGAAGGAGGAACAGGCATCCCCGAGAAGACATCTTGTTAGGAATGATGCCCAACAAAGGTGGGAGAATGATAGAGAAGGACCCAGAGAATGGCAAAGGTAGAGGAGGAGCCCCTAATCGATGATGGTTGTAAACTCATTCGAGAAATAGACACAATTTTTGGAGGCATATATGTTGGGAGAGAAACCAGAAATGCACAAAGAAGCTATGCAAGGGAGGCCAAGGATTCCTTAATTATGAGCTTCATAGTCAACATGTCAGTGCGCACTATCCACATTGTGACGCCTTAGTCGTGAGGGTCGTTGTAGCTTGAAATGGACTCAAAAGAATGTTGGTGGACAGCGAAAGCTCGATTAACATAATATTTGGAGCAACTTTTGTTAAATTGGAAGTTGATCATGAGCTGACCTCGACGAACTCCTCTTTGTACAATTTTACTCGCGACATATTGTCCTAAGAGGGAAAATCACTCTAGCAATAGAGATGGGGACGACGCCATTAATTGCTCATTAGTTTATGGAGTTTTTGGTAGTGGACAAATGTTCTACCTACCATGGAGTGCTTGGGAGGCAAGCATTAAAGGAGTTATGGGCCGTCACATCTATCTACCACTTATGTATGAAGTTCCCAATGGAAAACGGTATCGCCACAATCATAGGTGTTCAAAGGAGTGAAAGAAAATACTACTCAATCTCCATAAGGAAAACCGAACCAAGAGACGTCAATGTAATTCTAATGGATATTGACATGGATGAAAATCCTAAACAAGGGCAAAACCCTGAACAAGAGGAGGATGTCAAGATGGTAGAAGCATCTAAAGAAGATATAACCCTAAAGAAGGGAGAGCTGCTGAAGAAGTGGCTAATTTTGAAGATCTAGATCATCGCATAATTGATTGCGAACCTCAAATAGCCTTGGTTGATGGGTTGATGAGTTAGAGAGTTTCATGGTAGATTTCTTGGACCCTTACAAATCGTTACAGGCTGTAAAAAACCTGCCAGCAGAAGTTAAGGAAAAGTTGAAGTGTTTCTTGCTTGACAATTTGGATATCTTTGCATGGAAACACGAGGAAATGGTTGGCATTGATTCAAAAGTTACTTGTCACCATTTAAAAATTGATTCCAAAGATACCCTTCACAGTCAGAAAAGAAGGGCCCTCAACCTAGAAAGGTATGAGGCACTAAAGGATGAAGTAAAAAAATTGATTGACGATCGCTTCATCTGATATTTGATTTATTCGAAGTGGGTGTCAAATCCTATCCTTGTTAAGAAACATGATGGGAAGTGGAGTACAGATTTTTCCAATCTTAATCAACCTTGCCCCATGGACATTTTCTCACTTTCACGAATAGATCAACTCATTGATTTTACTACTGGCCATGAACTATTAAGCTTTATGGACGCATATTTAGGCTATAATCAGATTCCAATGCATCTAGTGGACGAAGAGCATACGTCATTTATAATAGACAAAAATCTCTATTATTATAAGGTGATGCCCTTTGGGTTGAAAAATGTCGTGGCCACCTATAAGAGACTTATTAATAAGATATTCACCGACCTCATTGGAAAGACAATGGAGGTATACGTAAATGACACGCTTGTGAAAAGCTTGAAAGTAGAGGATCTCGTCAAATGCCTTGATGAAGCTTTTCAAATACTACAAAGGTATAGGATGAGATTTAACGCCTCAAATGTGACTTTGATGTTCTTCAGAGAAATTTCTAAACTACATGGTCAATTAAAGAGGCGTTGAGGTGAACCCTGAAAAGATCAGAGCTTTAATTGAAATGAGGTCGCCATAGAAACCCAAAGAGGTATAGAGCCTTACTGGACACATAACAACCTTGAGTCGTTTTCTCTCAAAGGTAATAAACAAATACCTCCATTTATTTAAGGTCCTAAAATGAGGAAATAAATCTCAATGGATGGATGAGTGTAAAGTAGCCTTACAAGAGTTGAATAAGACTTAGGACAGGCTCTCCTCATCTCCAAGTCTAAACTTAAGGAGCCTATGCAACTATATCTAGCTATAACCTCTGAGGCTATCAATTTGGTGCTTACAAAGGAGGAAGAGGGTCACCAATTGCCTGTGTACTATGTGATCAAAGCACTCCTTGTAGCAAAGACCTATTATCTAGACATAAAGAAGTTGACTCTCTCTTTGGTGACAGTTTCCATAAACTTCCATAAAGTTAAGGCCGTACTTTCATGTGCATACCATATAAGTACTCACTAACTTTCCTTTTAAACAAGTATTGCAGAAGCCTTATGCTTCTGGGAGGCTAATGAAATGGGCTTTGAAATGGGCTTTGGAACAAGCTTTAGTAGACTTTAAGGCAGAGTTCACCCATATTCCAAAAATGGAAGAGGAGATCGAACCCGCCAAACCTCTCAGTGGAACCTCTTTGTTGATGGCTCCTCAGGGGATACCGGATTCGGGGCAGAAGTGGTCTTAGTTAGCCTGAAAAGACATAAGCTCAACTATGCTGAGAGGTTCGGTTTCAAGGCTACTAACAATGTGGCAGAATACGATGCCCTTCTAGCTGGCCTTAGATTGGCTAAGGATGTACGAGTAAAGAGGCTGGTCACCAACGGTGACTCATAGTTGGTAGTCAGCCACGTTAATGGCAATTTCTTGGCTAGGGATAAAAGCATGTCCATGTATCTAACGTTGGTCATGGAATTTATTCCAACTTTTGAAAAGTTTAAGTTGGTACAAATCCCACGTCTGGAGAATGCTCATGCCAACGCTCTCTCAAAGTTAGCAACCAGTAAAGATTCTGAACTACTTACTGTTGTACCTTTAGAGCACCCTCCAAGACCTTCTACTTTTAAAGGTGAAGAGGTGATGTAGGTCAAAGACAATCCTTTGTGGATACGGCTAATCATAGCATTCCTCAAAGATTAAGCATTACACTTTGACAAAGAGAAGGCGCAGATGCTCAGAAGACGAGCCCCCATTTTTTTTTTTTGGATGAGGTGCTGTACAAGATAGTTTTCCCTTACCCTTACTTTGATGCATAGGTGGTGAACGAGCCACATATGTGCTCCAAGAAATTCGTAAGGGAATATGTGACAATCACATAGAAGGATGATCTTTGGTGTGAAAAGTGTTGAGGCAGTGATACTACTGGTCCATCCTAAAAAGGATGCATAGCAGTTTGTCAGAAAATGTGGTAATTGTCAGCGTTTTGCAACTATTGAGAGACAGCCTTCTCAAGAGCTAAGCGTCGTTTCTAGCCTTTGGATATTTGTCAAGTGGAGGATTGATCTTATAGGACCCCCTACCTAAATGAAGGGGCAGTGCTAGCTTTGCAAATGTCGCTATTGATTATTTCACAAAATGGGTTAAAACCAAACCTCTAGCTAAAATTACTAAAGCCAACACTTCCAAGTTTTTGTGAAAAAAAATTATATGTCGATTTGAAATTTTCCATTCAATTATCTCGAATAATGGCCATCAGTTCGACAACAAGAAGGTCAGAAACTTATGCGAAGAACTAGGAATCAAAAAGCACGTCTCCTCTCCCTATCATTCTCAGGCTATTAGACAAGTGGAAGCAATTAATAAGTCCACCAAATATACACTCAAGACGGAGTTGGATGCTTTTAAGAAGTCTTGGGTGGGTGAATTGCCTCAGGTCTTGTGGGCGATCTGAACTACTGGTAGAACATCTATAAGAGACACATTTTTCAATGGCTTATGGGGTTGAAGCCATGAGCCTGGTTGAAGTAGGTCTATCCTCTCCTCATTGCATACATTTTAATGAAATATCTAAGAACGAGTTGAGAAGATGCGATCTCGACTTCCTTGAAGAAAGGAGTGATAAATCCTAATCGAAATTGGCTATCTACCATTGAAAGACGACTAGGTACTGCAATTCTAAGGTTAAGAAGAAGTCATTTCATTTGAATGACCATGTACTACGACGGGTATTCCTATCCTCTAAATAATTTGGAGTAGGAACCCTAGGTCCCAATCGGGAGGGAATTTAACACATCAAAGAAGAGGTTAGACATGGGATCTTTAAGATCAAAAGTTTTGATGGAAGGGCACAGCTTCAATCTTGGAACGCAGTGCACTTAGGAAGTATTATTAGTAGAGAATGTAAACACATCTCATGTATGGTTTGATTAAATCAAATAAACTTTTGTTTTCTTAAATATTCTTAAAGGAAAACAATATCTCCCATTAACAAAAGTCATGGGGAAAGCCTCTACATGGTTGAACCATCTACCATGTAGGAAAGCGTGGGTACTATTCGACGAAGAGCTGGATCCCGAAAGAAAATCACTTCCTTACTAACAAAAGTTGCTAGGAAAGCCTCAGTATGGTGAATCGCTCAACCTCATGCTCAAGAAAATAAATGATAAATATGCGAACTCCCAACACTGGTGCAAATTGTGAATAAACAAAAATTACAAGTAAAAGTTGAAGTACTACAAAGCAATAAAGTATTGAATAATTAGGTTAAAACACTAGAAGAAATGTTAAAAAATATCTCATTCATTAAAAAACATTACAATGATGGGCTATAAGTCAGTTACAGTGAATAAAGACTAATCCTATCATTTAAACATATGCAGGTGGGAAAGAAACAAAGGGAACTATTGCATATGAAGCTATGACTTTAGAAAGATTATTTTCAATAGCTCATCCTCAATTTCTATTATGTGACTACCCTTTACCAGAGTCTATGGCTCTTCTTGTTCTACCTCATTTAAAACTCTGAACTTAGCTTGGAGGTGTCGAAGGTCTGAGAGGTCACCTCAATCCACTCCACTACTTCGGTGTATGTATACCTCTACGAACACTTAACAAATCTCTCATTCATTTCTATTAAGTGGAAGTTGGCAATATATTGCTTCACAGCATCACTACTAGCAGACTGAGAGCTTCATCCTCATCGTCTCTTCCTCTTCCGTCAAACCAGATATTCTGGAGTTGAGCTCCTACACCTGCTGTTTCAGTGCAGCATTTTCTTTATTCGACCTCTCCAAGGCCTCAACAGCCAACATGGAAGCCACTTCACTTTGGGATAAGATAATTTCATTTTCTAAACTTTCAATCTCTGATGAGATAGAGGTGAGTTTCACCGACTCTTTGACCTTCTGCTTTGGAATGGTCTTAGCACCAACCTTAGCCTTACTGGTTGTCTCCTTGGCCTGAGAGGCCCTATTGGCAAACTCCTTATTCTTATTCTGAAGGATTTTAAAGAGAGCTTTAGGCTGTATGGCAACACCAAATGCTTTCGCTATTTGGTTTACATGGTGGCAAAGATGTCGAACGTATGACTAGTACCATGAAGGACTACTTGGTCCATCCAGAATTTGTGAAATATGGAAGTTGCAGTTTGAACCTTTGGAGGGAACATTGACCGAACTTCCAAGGTCAATTCGTCTCTTCTTGTGAAGATAGAGAGCTTGGGATGGGGACCCATGTTAGGAGTCGTCGATTTACTCAAAGCCCTCGTCTTACTTGAAGATTCTTGCCTTGGGAACTCTACAATAGTTCGCCTCTTTTGTTCTTCTCTTGGTCGTACAATAGAAGTTTCCATCAGTTTATCCCCAATACAGACTTTGGAGTGAGGCGGTGGCCTGACCATTGACCCACCCCCACCGCTAGCAGAAAATTTGTACTTCTTTTTGGGGACCTCCTCCACTTTAATTTTTCATTTGTCATTAATGAGAGGTCGCTCTTCTCTTTTTGATCAGCAACCTCCTTACTGATCCTCTCTACTTGGTTCTTCACTTGTTTTGTAGCAATAGATTAGGGCTTTAGCCCTTTCTTCTCAGCAATGGAGGTGGCAACAAGTATGGTGGCCATATCGGGGATGGGATGCCTCATCTTCTCAAAATTTCCTACAAAAGAAAGATGATAGCACAAATCTACAACTAAGAAAAAAGCTACATCTTCTGGCCATTAAGCAGAACTTCTCAAAGAATCGTTTGGAGATAATCAAACGTTCTAACTCCCTTGAAGATAAGAGATGATGTAGATGTCCTCTATAACTCCCAACTTCACTGGGCTCAGTTCGAAATGGTAACTTGCCCGCTAAAAGAAGAAAAAGGGCCAGAACCCATTCAACTACAAGTAAAAGACAATTAGACGTACGAGGCTTATGAGCTTTTGAGTAGGAGGTGCGAACTGTCATGTAGAAAATGTGTCTCCCTCATACATTTGCCATTTCTTCATTAATCAGAACCACGTTTCCTTCCATTCCTTGACGGAGGAGGAAAGACCTATGACAAATGGTGAATGGACCCCACGAATAGAGTAAGTGCTATCTTTTGGAATCTCCTTTCCCTAAAACCCTAGGTTGGAAAATAGTCTTGAAGATGTGAAGGGGCATGTCCTGACTAATGGGATCTCCTTCCACAAAAAGTAGGTCTCTACTAGTTGGGCCCAAGCACTGGGAATCGAGCTAGGATTGACCCTAAAGAATGGATGAAGAGGTAGAAGAAGTCCTGCCTTTGGAAAGAACTCACTAATAGTGACACAACCCTGCTTAGGAAAGCAAGCTCGTTTGTCAGGAGATGGAGCTAAGAGTTCTATGTTATACATAATGCAGTATTTTTACCTAAAGTTTACCAGGTGGGATGTAGTTACAATAGAAGGGATTTCGGTAGCCCCCAACCCACGTCGTCACCTACTTGACCCTCTCTAAAAGGTAAAGCATTCCAGCTAGCCTTAATGGCTTTGACAAGGTTAGCCATGTTAGTAATGATGATCCCATCGCAGAAGCAACTTAGCTTATATCCAAATCCTACCGTCAGAATGTGAAGAAACCATCAAAATACAAGATAGAGTTTTGAAGTATTTACTAAATCAAACAAAAATACTTAAGGTAGGTCGCAAAGTAAAGAAGCAAGAGTGAATGACAACTTAGGATTTTGAATGCTATAATTTACAGAGGTAAAGTGATTTTTGTCCAAAATTGTTGCCTTCTATAGACAGAGGTCATCGATCCTAGCTGTTGGATGTGGATCCAGACCATCCAGTTGTTCATTTTAGATTTGATCTAAACCATCCACTACGTTTGCTGTTTCGTCTCCTATGGTCTAGATCAGAGCGTCCAAACCACATGAGCCAAGGGTGGCTGAATACCGTAAAACATGCTTGCAACAACCATCATTGTTCATTATACAGCGATGGTTGCATGTATTGGATCGTAAACCACCTCAACTGTCCTTTCTTAAAAACATGTAAGACAAGTCATTTTGGTGTAATAATTAAGGGTCCATTGTGTTCCTAACGTTGCCACGAATGCGCTTCATAAAAAAATTGTCATCCTACAACTTCAATAAAATGACTATATACATCACCTTAGCCACAACTTGTATTGCTTCGGGATTCTAGTAAATGCTAAGATGCTAAGCAAATAGCCTCGATTATATCGACCTCAGCTGTGCTTGGCCTTTTTCAAAACAATTTGAAGCTCAATAACACACAGCTTCATAAAATGACATCGTTATGTATCTCAAATAATTCATCGAACTCCTTTCAAATTCTACTTTTGTATAAATATTCACAATTAGACTTGGGGTGCCTATATGATGGTTAAAAATGATCACCCCAAAAAAATCTTCGTTTTAATATAAAATATAAGTCCATACATTACATAAATAATCATGCTTAGATTTGGGGGCTATTGTTACACCTCATAATCTGAAGCTCCTAGTGACACTACGTAGGATTATGTGGAGATATCGACAATCAACACAACTTGTCAACATGAAGAAGTTAGTCTGAAGCCCCTCTGCTAAAGCTATATTTCATTATTTTGAAACCTTTTAGTCGAAACTATATCTCTACCCTTCTATCGAAACACTACTTCCCCGTTCGAAGCCTTCTTTTAAACAGAAGCACCTACTATCTTCTAAGGAATCTGCAAAGTATTTCTAGAAATGATTGATGTAATTTTTAAATTAATAAATGTCAACATTGTTGACTTATGGTATAGGGTGACTGAACCATTGTCAATATATCAAATGTATAGTAGAAAGTGAGGCCTTAATTAATAAGATGAGACCACGTGATCCTGATCCAATGGCTACTACTTCGGCCCAAACTCTATAAATAGAAACTATTGTAACATTTGAAAGGACGCAACTTTTTATAATTGAAAACATGCTCAAATCTTTTATCTTGTTTATTCCATACTTATTTACTTGAGTTTAGATTACTTCAACTTTGGTGAAAGTATGAGTGATTATTTATTTGTTTGCGATTATATTTGATCATATTGTCGGTACTTGAATATTTTGGTCTCGCGTTATATAGCATGTTCCATGTTTATAAACAACCATTTTTCTCGGTCCAAATCTTTGGTCAAAATGTGTTGGAATTTTCTTGCGTAGACGTAAGTAGGCCTAACATTTGTTATCCACTTGATTGTTACAAAAAATAAGTTCAACAGATAATATCATTATGGCATAAGTTATAGTTATACATGGAATCCGATGTTCATTCATAAGTACTCTTTATGAAGTGATAAGACATAAAATTTGTGATTTACATCCATTAATTTTTGCACTTTTATGATTAATTAACACCTAAATGTGTTAAGTACTCTTATATTGTGATTTAGGTTGCATTTGGATGACCATGACATAAAATAGAAGAAAAGAGCGAAAAGGACTTAAATGGAAGAAATTGAAAGTTCAGAGACCAAATTGCAAATGATCTCTAGATGAGACAAACAATGGAATGAAGATTAAAGATGTTGCGGGATCAATTGGATGCAATTAGAAGTTGAAGGGTTGAAATTGCAAGAAAAACGATTTAAAAGAATCAAAAATGAAATTCGGGACTAAAATACAACTTTTAGAAGAAATTTTGCCTGGGCGACAGCCCAGTTATAAAATCCATGCGATCACCCAATACCAAAAATCAATTACCAAAGCCAAAAGACATGGCTGAGCAACTGCCCAAGTTTTGCCTGAGTGACAACCTAGGTCAATCGCGGCGAGAAAAAATCTGGTTTCCTTTTCTGATTGAAATTCTTATGGAAACAAATCTTGTACATGATATATACACCCCAAAATCTCTTCCAAAACCTAGAGAATGCCCCCAATCCTATTTCTCTCTCTTTGTGCTCAAGATTATTGATGTATTGCTAAACTTCATATCTTGGTCGAAGAATATTGAAGCCTTGAAATCGTTTTCAATTGTGAGATCTACCTAATTTTCATCGTTTAATTTATATTTTCAGTATTGAATATTCTTGTATGCTTGATTTCATGATTGTTATGTTTGATTACTAAAAGAATCAATTAGTTTATCATGCGTTTCAATCTATAGCTAAGTTAAATATCAAATCCATAATTGTTTGATTAATTTAACTTGTGAAGCAACTATGATTAGTAATTTGGTGCTTTGAGAAATTATTAAATTTTAGGAAGAATATTTATCTAGATTAAATGTAAATGCTTGACTTGTGTTATCTAGTTCATAGATTTCTCTAATTCGGAAAGCCATTATTAAATTAAATTCTCATGCTTGTCTAGGATTGTTTGGTAATGAGGATTAATTAGATCGCTTGTTTCTAATTAATTAAAAGTAAGGAGAAATAGGAAATTATTTTGAATGAGAAATTATTTTCCAACGATGAATACGAGAAGTATGAATTCTTAATTATTTGTGGATCAATGACCAATTGTAAATCTCCAACAGTGGATGTTGACTTAGACTAAGGTTCGTTCTATTGATTTCATTTGATTCGATAATTTGCGTTTACGTTAATTGCCATTTTTAATAATTGTTTCTTTCAAAACCAAAAATCCCCTTTTTAATTAATTTAGTATAAAAGATAGACTAAACACTTTTCGTGGGATCGACCCTTACTTCCACTACTACATTTGTTTTGAGGAGTATAGGTTCTAATTTGGAGTGTCTGCGATAGTACGCACCATAAAGGATATATCAAATTCAGAGGAGTGAAATTAAAAACATAAGAACCATCCATCACACTTCATGTAATAGATATCTACATTGTTAAGTTGATACAACACATAAACAAAAGAAGTATACTACAGTTAGCATGATGCAATCTTTAAAATAAGGATGTCCAATATCAATGTTCCATGCAGCTTCCTCAGTTGCTATCTATTTCGCTCTTCTTCTTGCTCATTACAGCTAGACCCATAAAGAGTGATCTCTTTATTTTTGTTGTCATTGAAATTTCATTGCTTAGAAGGTTAGAAAAATCATCGAGGTTGACTAAAAACTTCCCATTATCTTTATTTTCATAGTTTCTATTAGCAACAATTGAGTTGTGATCAAGGATGAACATAACCTCGTACTTGTAATAAACATATTGGAATTCTTTCTGTATGACTTTCACATATGAAAATTGTGGTGTTAGTTTGACGTCATTCAAGTAGTATTTTGTAAAATGATATTATGAATTAATATTCGATCATTCGTTGTTATAATTTGAAATAGTTATTTAAGGTTCCATGATCATATAGGATGTTACAAATTGCATGCTCGATGGTTTGAGTATAGTGAGATACAATTTGTCACGTGATCAAAATATATCACTCACTATCGGAATATAAAGTTGGATGCTTTATGTTGATAAGATTGCATTGTTCATATTGAGATTTGTCTAGATTTTGGAGTAATAACAACAAAGTATTTTGATACACATTGAACGGGATCACATAGATGACTCATTTGTGGTCTACTCGATTATCAAACGAGTTACCTAAATCCTAAGTGAGTAATGTACATTTGATTGTTAGTTCAAGTTTTTTGAGGTACCGATGAATGAAGTCTTATTTAGAAAATTGATCTTGGTGTTTTGGAAATTAGGGCGAAAGAGTTAGAGATCATATACTTGCAATAATAAAATCTATTAATCATCACGATGAAATGATCATCACTCCGAGGAATTTTATATAGGCATTTGAATCTGAATTTAGTAATTCAATTATAAGATCGTTGGACTCTATATTTTGATTAGTTCACAATGGATTAGTCTCATGAAAATAGGACTTGGAAGGCAATACATGTTGAAAGAGCAAAATGATAATTTTGTCGATTTCAACATATTAATGGTCAAACGGGAATTGACTTGTGGAATGATGATCGAAGGCTATTGTTATTGGATTATAATTTGCTTCTGTAATTATCACTTGACTCCAAAGTGCAAGTTCTAACTTTTGGCAGAATAAGCTGAAATTAATAGATGTATCTTAATTGGTCAAGAGTAGACCCAATTAGAAACATTTATTGAAGCTAGTGTCTTATGAGTCCGGTTAGGTTCCTTTCTTGACTTTAATAAAGGCCTGTGACTTAATTGACCTACTATAAGGGAACTAAAATAAATTAGAAATCCGATCCTAAACAAGAAATAAGAATAAAAAGATAAACCCATTACAACCATATATCTTATTATAATTATCTAGCTTTTATACTATTTATAATAGGATTGTCCTACATGCATTTGGCTAGGCCATTAAAGCTCATTCAAGGTTATCATCTCACCCTTATGTGCGATGATTTAAAAAATTCAATGATCTCAAGGTGATCTAAGATTCATTACTCACTTGGGTTTAATCTTCATAGGAAAATTAATTTTCTCTCGTGATGATTAAATCTAATAACCAACATGTGGTTCATCCATTGTTGTATGATTGAGACAATAGACTTTTATCTAGTGTTATGCTTAAGGAATAAAAAAAGTGATTAATGAATTTAGCGGTTGATGTAAATATATACTTAGGAATAGCGTGTAGGCATTCATACTTCATTCATATGCTCCATCAAAGAATGAGCGTCGTACATCAAGAACTTCTTGATTGTTTGCACAATAGCATTTGCATTCAAAGTTCTAGTCGTATCTTACAGTTCAAGCTATACATTTTCCCTATTAAACATTATACCATATTAAATGCTTAAAAATAACCATTGGTTCAATCTCATGTGTTTAATTAACTATAAAAGTATAACACTGCACTATTAAAGGATACATCAATTTTTTTCTACCCTCTTATATAACTTTCAAAAATAAGAGTTAACTTGGTGTAACTTTCACATGAGGGCATTTTCAATAAACACAATCGAAGATATCTCCACTATTGGTACATGTAAACTTGTTGCAATTACCACCACCCATATATTAGTATGGCTAAATAAGAGCCTTATCGCACGTTGTTGCTTTGATCCAGAAGAAACGTTGATGCATTAGTTAAGTGAAATGCATTGATTATTGTAATGTCAAAAAGAAATTTAACAATTAATTCATAAAAAAGGGGTAAGGATAATTTTATATTATAACTATAAAAAAGAAGAATAAAATGAAATAAAGTATGATTTTTTTTTTTTTGATACAAGATGTTGTAGACCCCCTAGTTTTTTTATATCTCTGTGAACCAATCAAAGGTGTCAATTCAACGCCACGCTTTTCCAATAAAGCGTGATTCAATAACTTGACATTAATTTTAGAAGCAACACGAAACAACATAGCACAATAATGTCTTCTTTTTTATTGTCAGATGTAATATTAAAAGGGATGAAGTAAGAATAATTTGTTGTTTTGTCAATCTAGAGTTTCAAATAGTTAGTAGTTAAAACGTGCTATATAAAACACGAAAATCACTTCTTCGAGATCGTGATAGCTATTTTGCATTCAAGTTATTAGTATCATGTACTTTTTTTTTATTTCATTTTAAAGGAAAATGACAGATACTTCCAAGGCACTTGTATCTCTATATGTAAAATTTGGATTACTGTGAAGTAACAACCAACCACCAAGATGTTTGCCAGGCTAAGTTTCTTCCTAATTTCAACACCACAACCAAATAACCGACCTAAGACAATGCCAATCTCTTCCCACTTACGGTTGCCAAGAGAATAACCACTTAGGAGACCACAAAAGTAGGCAATAACACAAAAACAATCACCACAAAGGTAAAATGAAGAAAAGCAGAGACCAATTTTCTCACAAAAGAGGCACACGAATGGATGCCAAGAGAATGGAAAGGAGACCCAATATATTCAACTAATGAGGCCACATAAGGTAAGTCACAATATGGTAAATAATGGGTCAAGTAAGGCCCAATCACTAGACAAATAGGCTACCAAGTGGGCTATCTCTTATTTGGCTATCCAAGCACGTGAATTGGGCCATGAGAAACATTAAAATATTTAGGTTGCTTCAAATGTCCCAATTAACCTTTGGGTTGTGTCATCTCAATTGTCGTGCTAAAGTTACTGTTTAGTCATTTGGCCTAGGTGATTGAGAATTAAAACGGAATTAACATCATAGCTTGGGAGGTCATTTGACAACAATTTGCCAACAACCTACACCTTGGTGTCAAAGGACTTGCAAGGAAAACATATCTCTCATTAGTAACACCTCTAAAAAGGAGAACCAATAAAATTGGAAATCATTTACACGTACCAATATTTAGAAGATCCTTGCAATTTCTAAACTTTACTAGTGGCAATACTTTTGTGCCCATGTTATACTGTGTATGGATCATTTCAAGTCTTACCACCTCTTGTGATACAATATCTCTAATGAAATGTAGTCTAACATCAATATACTTACTACGTTCGTGAAAAACAGAGCTTTTACATAAATGTATAGAGGACTGACTATCTGGATATACTATAACATAATCATTCAAGACACAGCCACTGAGTCTTTTTAATTGCTTTAGTGGTAGCAATATATTCTGACTCTATTGTAGATAGTGCAACAATGTGTTGTAACTATGATTTCTAACTAACACAAGAATTAGATAAGGTAAACACATAAGAGGAAGTTGATTTCCCATTATCCATATTTCCCGCATAATCAGCATCTACAAAACCCTTCAATTTCACTCATTTCTTACTAGCACCAAACTTAAGACCTACATCATTAATACCCTTCAAGTACCTTAATAACCACTTTAGAGCTTCCCAATGTTTACAACTTAGATTAGACATATACCTATTGAGAGTACTAACAACAAAAGCTAAATCCGATCTAGTGCAAACCATCAAATATATCATGGAACCGATCACATTAGAATGCGGAGCTCTACTCATGTATTCTACTTCACGTTCATTGTAAGGAGCTTGATCTTTAGATAATGCAGAATGATTAGAGAGAGGTAATGCGACAAGTTTGCAATCATTCATATCAAATCTTTTCAACACCTTAGAAATTTAAGGAGGCTAATGCAAAAATAAAACAGAATTTGACCTATTTCTCTCGATTTTCATGCTTAGAATTCTCTTAGCTTTGCTTATGCCTTTCATGTTAAATTCACCGCTTAGCTTCGTTTTTATGTTATTTACCCACTTAGGTGATAAACCAAGCAAAAGCATGTCGTCAAAAAAAGCAAATAATTATTATCAACCTCTTTGTATTGAAAATACAGACAATGATCAAATTTACTTCTTTGAAATCCTATAATGAGTACAAAGGAATCAAATCTTTTGTACCACTGTTTAGGTGACTATTTTAAGCCATACAAAGACTTCTTAAGAAAACACATATGATTAGATTTTAGCTTATCCTTAAAACCTTTTGATTGATTCATAAAATTTGTTCGTTAAGCTCACCATGTAAAAAGACAGTTTTTACATTAAGTTGTTCAATTTTCCAGTCAAAATGTACAATCAAGCATAATCCTAATAGTAGTATACTTAATAGCTGGTAAGAAAATCTCATTATAATCAACACCCTCTTTCTGTATGTAGCCATTAGCCACTAACCTAACTTTAAATCTTAAAAGTTTCGAGCTACAGGTACCTCGATTAACCTTAAAGATGCACTTGCAGTCGACAGTCAATTTATTCTTAGGTCTAGATACTAGCTCCTTGGTTTGATTCTTCTTTAGAGAACTTATCTCCTCTTTCATTTCCTTAAACCACTCTTTGGATTGTTCACTCTCCATCGCCTCCTCAAAGGTTTTTGGCTCTTTATCAACTAGTTCTTCATAACTAGCTTGAGCGAAAGCTAACTCAAATTCACATCCAAATCTCCTAGGCTTTCTAGTTTTTCTTATCTTTCTATCCCTAAGTTGTAGTTTGCTAAGAGATTTTCTTCCTCAGGATGCTCTTCTATCACTACTTTATCTCTATTATCCACATAACCCAAGTCTCTATATCATTTGGAATAGTAGGGGTAGATATGTTAAGTTTTTCTAACTCCATCTTAAATTGATCACTCTCTTCACCTAGTTCAGGTTCACTCACAAGTTCAGGTTCACCCTTAAGGCAATGCATCTCAGCCTCGTTAAGCATGATATCCCTATTCACGATGATCTTAAACCCCTTTTGACTTCTATCCCATAACCTATAACCTTTAACTGCCTCAGGATACCCTAGAAAGACACACTTTCTAGTTCTAGGTTTAAGCTTTCCCCCACTCCGATGGGAGAAAGCAGCACAGCTGAAAATTCTAAGCATAGAGTAATCACTAAGTTTACCAGACCACCTTCATAAGGAGTATCACCATTAAAGCAGTAGATGGAGTCAAATTAATCAAATAACAAGCAGTCATAACAACTTCACCCCAAAATGACTTTGAGACACCAGAACTTAATATCATTCAATGCACTTCATCATGTATGATTTTATTCATTCTTTCTAGTACCCCGTTTTGCTGGGGAGTGTAAGGAACAGTCTTATGCCTTGTTATTCCATTTTCTTTACGCATATTGTCAAATAAAATGTTACAAAACTCTAGGCCATTATATTTCTTAAGAATTTAATCCTATTACCTGTTTGGTTTTCCACTTGTCTTTTTCAATTATTAAAATTGTGAAAAGTGTCAGATTTATCCTTCAAAAGATAAACCCACAATTTCTTGGTATAGTCATCATTAGTAGACAAGAAATACCTATTCCCACCCAATGTGAGATTACTAGCAAGATCTCACAGATCAGAATGCATATATTCAAGCATACCTTTAGCTTTATGAACACTAGCAAAGAAAGATGTTTTATGATACTTACTAAGTACACAGTGACCACAGAATGACAAATTAGATACACAATTATTACCAAATGCACCTTTTTCATTAAGAAACTTAATGTCTACGTGTGCAAATCTATTATGATATGTATGTGTGTGATCGACCTTGGTAGAAAAGATAGAAGAGTTTAAACCTCTAATAACTTCTCCAGTAGTGATATAAATGTCGTTTTTCTTAGTTTCCTTAATAAAGACTAATGTACCATCAATCATCTTTAACGTTCCATTTCTAATTTTAAAGGTGAAGTCATCTTTTTCAAGTTTTCCTACTAAAATTAAATTTCTAGATAGTTCAGGAATATATCTAACATCTTTCAAGGTATACACAAAGCCAGTGTTAAATTTTATATTAATGTCACCAACTACAGCAATACTGTAGACAAAATTATCATACAGCACAACATATCCAGTATTAGATTCATGCAAGTTTTCAAACCAATTTCTTTCAGATGTCATGTGAAAAGATGCACCAGAATCAAGTATCCACTTATGCATACAAAAATTATCAGTTAGATTTAGTTCAACAGTACACGCAACAAGACTTGTAATCATATAAATCTCACCGTCATCATGATCAGATGCAGAAGACAATACGTTAACCTTATCTCTCTCCTTAACCTCTTGCTTACCCTTCTCCTTATAACAATCTTTTATAAAATGCTCTGTATTTTTACAACCATAGTATTTTCTTACCTTCGTTCTAAACTTTGATCTAGACCTACCCTTGCTCTTCTTTTTCCATCCTTTACTACTTGAATCGCCAGTACTTTGGTATCCATCGTGACTATTTTGCATAAACTGATTTCTATCCCGCATCATATGTATTTCACCGCTTTTCTTATCATGTTTTCATCTCTAATTTTTTTCTCCTTACTTCTAAGAGAATCTATGACAATTTCTGGCGTCAAAGTGTCCTTACCATACTTAATTGCATTTTTAATTTACTGATATGAGTTAGGCATAGAATTGAGCAAAATTATGGCCTTGTAGGTTTCAAACACTGCCTTATCACAGTTAACAATATCTTACACTAATTTGTTAAACACATCTAAATTGTCATCGAGATCATTTGAAGGATCAATTTTAAAGCTGAAAAATGTTCAAATAAGTAGAGCTTATCGGTGTAGATTTGAGCAAATACATGTCTTTCAATTTTTTCTAAAGTTCTTTGGTAGTTTTCAGTTTACACACCAATAGCATCAGAAAAGTATAAAGTGATTGGGATATAAGAAAGCTTATCGGCTTCTTCTCTTTTTAAAAAAAAAAAAAATTAGTTGAAAAATTACCTTCAATGGTTTTTAAAACTTTTTGTTGGACCAAAATACCCTTCATTTTTTGTTGCCAGATTGAAAAATTATCCCTTTCATTAAAAATTTCCAAATCAAAGTTGTGAGTTGCAATGTTCACAAAACAGCCAAAAATATACAGAATATAGTCAAACCACACAAAGTAGTCTTAGGGTCACAGATAATATACTCCATTCTAAAATTTCAAAGTTTCGTAAGACTCGTGGTCTTAGATCAAGGAAATGTTCGTGCAGGTAAGATCTCGATATCCTAGCGAAATTAATAACGCAACGGAATGAAACAAAATAGATATGTGCAATAGAAAACAAGTTTCACGACAATTATAGCACAAATAACGATACGCTGATTTAGCAAAAGCAAGTACTCAATAAAAAATAATAAGAGCAAGTAATCATATTTTCTAGTACAAGCAATGTTACCCATTCACAGTAACCACAACCCTATTATCACCCCCACACTATGATGCGCTAACACTGAAATGAAACGGGTTAAGCCAATTTATTAGAGCGGACATAGTTGAGTCTTTAAAATCAAGAGATGTGAATTGCTGCTTTAGGGCACATAGTTGAGTCTTTAAAATCAAGAGATGTGAATTGCTGCTTTAGGGCCACCACTATTCGCCCTAAAAATTCAACAAATGTATTTCAATGCAGCTTTCCAATCGATTGCAGAACGAACATCCAGGGGCAAAATCTTCCAAATTTTATTGCGTAACTTAAAACACTAAACAAACGATATCAGTACATTTAGGAGATTAAAATAAGTATTTTACCTGAAAAAATATCGTCGAAAAATTGCCACAGCGTGTCGCTGCCATGCGTCCCACCATCAGACGCATCTCGATCTGTCGGTAATAGGGCCCAGCCTCCGTTCATCCAACGGAGGTCGTGTTTGGCCGGAATTAGAAGATTTCAGATTCAGGTTGAGTGAAAAAATCGTGCCTCTCCTCATGTTTTGACTAGGTTTTGGCCAGAATTCCACTACCCAGGCTCTGATACCAAATATGAGGTAAGGATCGACCACCAAGATGTTTGCCAGGCTCAGTTTCTTCTATCTTTCAATACCACAAGCATCACAACCAACCTAAGACAATGCCAATCTCTTCTTACTTACGGTTGCCAAGAGAATAATCACTTAGGAGACCACAAAGGTAGGCAAGAACACAATAACAATCACCACAAAGGCAATAATAAAGAGAAGCAGAGACCAATTTTTTCACAAAAGAGGCACGCAGATGGATGCCAAGAGAATAGAGAGGAGACCCAATATATTTAACTAATGAGGCCACATATGGTAAGTCACAATATGGTAAATAATGGGTTAAGTAAGGCCCAATCAGTAGACAAATAAGCTACAAAGTGGGCTATTTCTTATTTGACCATTCAAGTAAGTGAGTTAGGCCATAAGAAATATTAAAATATTTAGATTGCTTCAAATGGCTGAATTAACTTTTAAATTGTGTCATCTCGATTGTAATGCTAAATTTACTTTCAATTATTTTGTCGAGCCGACTAAGAATTAAAAATTAATTAACAGTATAGCTTGAGAAGTCATTAAACAACAATTGCCCAACAATTATAGTGTATACTAAAGTTTGAAGTTGTCAACTATCTATAAAAAATAACTGTTTGACTTTGTAGAGAGCGACAAATTACCTATAATATTTAAAACTACGACTTAATCTTGATAAAATAAATACTCATCAAAATAATATATAAGTGTGCATGTAAAACCATTAAATGAAGTAACTTTCAGCTGCTTGTATAATAACCGGCCTGTTAGCAATAATTTTTGAAATCTAATTACGCTCATTCTCAACGAAATTTTTCCATATTGTGAGAATAATGGTTTCCAAAACTGCATCATAAATTTGTTACACTTGCAGCGTTTCTAATAAGATCGAATAATTATAAGAAAGAAAAAAAATAGAAATTGATGGAAATTTAAGTGAATTGTATAAACATACATTTTGTCAACGCGTTAAAAATCCTTAAAAAAGCAGATTGAGTTCAATGGCAGGTCTGAATAATTTTCTCTGGCGCAGATCAAGATCAATAAAAATAATACCTACAACAGTATCATTCTACAAAATAAGTTATTTCTTCTTGTATGAGTTAGAACCTACAACAGTATCATTCTACAAAATAAGTTATTTCTTCTTGTATGAGTTAGAATTTTGTAATGAGTTCAGTCGGGTGCAAGCTAAAGATACTGTTGCACCAACTTAATGACAAAAAAATTTAGTAAAAATAGATGTTACACAAGATTATTTAGATCTGTATTCGTGTTCGTATATTTTTCCAGCTCCTCAAAATTAGTGAATTGGAATTTCGATAGAGTGACTGCAAGTAGCATTATTCAAATAGAGTAATGCTATTTGCAGTCGCTCACTGCGGCAGTCGCCCTACGTGACATGCACATGACAGGTAATTATTTGATGCATTAATGTGGTAGTTTTTTTATTTATTAATGTATCAAATAACCACTTGCCATATATATGCCACGTAACAGCTCGTCAAAATTAGTGAAATGGAATTTCGATAGAGCGACTGCAAGTAGCATTATTCAAATATTAAACCGTGATCTTCCTCGATCTTTTGAAACCTTGCTTTCCTAGAAATGTCCATTGTGTTTCTCCAGACCTAGCTCGATACTCATAGCTCACGAGTTTTATGTCTTACCCATAACCAGGCTGGAATGCAGTGATATTATGATCATATAATGTTATATAGATTATGGATCCCTATTTTCAATAAAAAATTTCTATTAAAAGAAATCAATAGGTGATACGTATTGAAATAGTAAATCTTAAAATTTCTATGCATTTTACATCTCTACAAAAATATTTTAAAGAACTATAAATTTCTTAAGATATGTGCGATACTAAGAGTGTATTTGATTGACAATATATTCTATGAAAAATGCCATTTTTTATCCAAATTCTTACTTTTGTGCTATTTGATCAATATTTATTTCATTGAAAATATTTTCTTATTTTTGGTGATGTGATCATATTTTCCTTGAAAACAAGGAAAATATTTTTTTTAGAGGAGTATATTTTTATTTTCTAGGTAATTCACTCTTTCTTTCTTTCTTCAAGGAAAATATTTTTTTTAGAGGAGAATATTTTTATTTTCTAGGTAATTCACTCTTTCTTTCTTTCTCGTCTACACCATTTCTCTTATTTCTAGGTTTTTATTTTCTAGGTAATTCCTACTTCTGAGATGTTTGGTAGACAATTTTTTATGAAAAATATATTACAACTTTTGGTCATGTGACTATATTTTCCTAAAAAAAAAAAAATATTTTCTTTAGGGAGTAGTGATTTTTATTTTCAAGATAATTCACTCTCTCTTTCCTCTCTCATCTACTAACAATAAAAAATGGGCAAGTATAATATTTTCTAGGTTAAAAAAACTAAATCAATCGGACACATTTAATTGATAATTTTCATATAAATAAGTTTTAGGCAATTGAATTGTCTAGAATTTACTTTCTCTCCATACAAATTTCATGTTCGCAATCAAATACACTGTAAATAAAAATTGAAGTAACATTTCTACATTGTTAGAATTTCTTTATGAAATTTTTGCTAGGAATTTCTTAGAAGCAGTCACTTTCGCAGTTCATCCAGAAGTTCCAAGTGCAATTTCTCTTGTTAGTTGGTAGTTGTTATTCATTTTTCTATTACAATATACGAATAAAATATGTGCAGAATAATCAAATGTTAAATATTTAAAATAGAAATCCCTACAATACAGAACAATCTTTGCAACACAACTCTATATACGTATAATATGCAAGACTAATATAAGATTTAGGATTTGTACTGTATGCTTAAAGAGCATATTAATTAAATTTTATTAAAAAAGGGGACATGTAGATCAGTAATAAAATTTTAATGATATAATATATTAGCGAAAATAGCAAAATTAAAAAGAAGGGAAATGAAAGGCACGCTTATGTTCCTGCAGAGAGTTTTGAGCTTGTATGTAGATAGGATAATCAGTTTATTTTATTACTTTTAAGGATATACTCGCTATATTTGAGCTCCATTGTTTGATGTAAAATGGGTTTGTGATAGTGTTTTTTGTATAATGTGTGTTGAAAGGCATAAAAAAGTTTTGAGTTTACCTACAAAATTATTTTATTAGTGAATGTGTGATGGAAAATATGTTTGGGAAGAAATAAACTTTTAGAGAACGGGTCTCAACATGAACGCTGTATGCTCTTGTATATGTGCATTAGAAGTCTAAAGAAAAGTAGATCTTAAACTGCTTAAGATTTATAATTGAAAAGACATGCTTGATTTTTTGAAAAAAAAAAAAAAAAAAAAAAACCCCAAA
Source organism: Olea europaea var. sylvestris (assembly GCF_002742605.1). Taxonomy (NCBI): domain Eukaryota; kingdom Viridiplantae; phylum Streptophyta; class Magnoliopsida; order Lamiales; family Oleaceae; genus Olea; species Olea europaea. Next base: position 66,160 of record NW_019264985.1, read on the forward strand.
AAAAAAAAAAATGTTTTTTTTTTTAAAAAAAAAAAAAAAAAAAAAAGAAGACAGTGAAAGATCCTTTAGCCCCTGTTTAGATTCTATTCATTTTTAACTCATTTATTTTCAACTATACGTCTACACAATAAAATATTTTACAGTTAAACTCAAAATATTTTCCTACTTTTTAATTACACATTTTTTAAAAACTCATTGTTCACTTTTTCAAAATAAAAAGGCCACCAAATATGGGCTTAGTATTAAAATTAATCGTGCTGGGTGCACACAAAAATCATACACCAACTTTGATAGTTTCATTTGCAAATTTCAAAATGAAGAAAGCTTTGCTTCAACAATTTTTTTAAAACACAGACAATGTTAACAATGATGTAAAGAAAAGTGTACAAATGACATAATTCTATTAAAATTGTAATGGTACCATTAGATGACATTCTGTCACAGCAACACTACAACAAATTAGTAAAATGATTAACGGCGCACTATGCACGTCGTAAAAAGTGACTTACTTTTTATAGCATTTGCTGTACGCCGTAAAGTCTTATTTATGGCATATATTGTATGCCGTAAAAAGCAAACTTTGTTGTAGTGCAACTCTGATTGTCAATTTTTTTTTTAAAGGCTCAATGTATATCTAAGAAGATCATTTATGTAATTATTATTAATACTCACGGCTCAAAATATAGATACGAGTAAGCATGATAGTAGCTAAAGAATGAAAATAATGTAAAGCAATTAACTAATTACTAAAGGAATTTTTTTAATTATATAAAATACAATGTATGAAAGAACAAAGGTTTTATTTATTTATTTTTATTTTTATTTTTTTTAACATTGAGGTAGAACAACAAATGATCCTACTCTACAATAGAAGATAATTAGAAATATTTTTAGAAAAACACTATTAAGAATTCTAATTCGTTACCTCAATCAAATAATAAAATGTATGGAACTATGTATGATCATTAAAATTAATTTGATCACAAAGATGGATTTGAAGGGATTCTAAAAATTAAGTTAGAGTGAAAAAATATGAATGAGTTTTAATGAACAGATCAACAAGTTTCAAGTAGCTAAGAATAAATGATAATGCACTTAGATTGACAAGAATGCTTTGAAACTTTTGGACCAGCCCCAAGCACGAGAAGAACTGAAGGTTGCATACAATAGGCCTTTACAGAAAGCTCGAGTCCAAAGACACTGATCGTAGTGTTCACTGTTCATGTTACTTGTCTAATGAAGTCTCGAGTGTTTTCAACTCCACTAACGTAGTCTATTTTCCTCACTTGCCTACATCAATATAAACGATAACAGATAGTCAACATTTATTTAATTGAAAATAGAGGGGAAAATTTGAAACTGAAATGCATGGATTATTTTTGCCTTTGCAGAAAAAACTGAATTATGATTTATTTCAAAGCTTCATCCAGCTCCTGTGTATGCTAATGTTGAGAAGTAAGCTTAATTTTCGGATTAAGTAATATGGGCTTAAAGATTTTTCTCATAGGCTCAATTCAATTAAAAACTCCAACATGCCAAATATTTCTAGAAACATTGTCTAGAAAAAATCTAAGTAAAAGATATGGTGATAAATGTGGTAATATGTCAAAAAGATTGTGTGGTTTTATGAACTCTATCTAGAGTATTCTATGAAAATATTTTGTCCAAATATGTGGTCTAAAAGTCTCATGCAAATATTCACATCTAGAAGTTTCTATAAAAATGTGTGGACTAGAAGTTTCACGTAAACATTATATAAAGAAGTAGAGTCTTCCATTTTGTAACGAGCCAAGTGTGTAAGTTTTGGAATTAAGAAATACAAGTTTTCTTTTGTTAACTTATGTCTTCCTAATAGTTTCGCCCTTCTATCAAGCCTTAGCCAATCCAAATTAGTAAACCTCTCTTTCTCCAACAAATTGGTATTAGAGCCCTAAGGTTCTTGTGAAAAATGGCAAGTGGGAGATTCATTTTCAAGTCCCCTAACTCAACAAGGATAACTATAACAATTAGAGCATAAGGATGAAAGCGTTGCTCAAGTCGTAAGATGCATGTGAGATCGTAGAGAAAGGCTACACGACGCCACAAGACTAGGTCACTCTATTCCAAAAGTACAAAGGAATAGTTTGAAGGATGTAAGGCACTCACCATCATCTATCAAGCTTGAGATGAAACCATGTTCGAGAAAGTTGCTTCTGCTACTACGAGTAAGGAAGCATGAGAGATCTTGCAAAACTCTCACAAAGAAGTTGAGAAGGTGAAAAATGTTCAACTCCAAATACTTCGAGTTGAGTTTGAGGCTTTACATGTGAAAGAATCGAAATCAATTTTGGATTACTTTTCAAGAGTATTGGTCATTGTGAACCAATTAAATAGGAATGGAGAAAAGTTGAACGTTACTCGAGTAATTGAGAAGATACTTAGTTCTTTAGATTCAAAATTTAACCACATAGTTATAACCATTGAGAAATCTAAAGATCTAAATAATATGAGTGTCGATCAACTCATGGAATCTTTACAAGTTCATGAGGAAAGGCTAAAGAAAAAGGTGAAAGAAGAGCCATTAGAGCAAGCTCTTCAAATAAAGCTCACGTTGAACGAGGGTGAAGGAAGATTCAACAATAGAAAAAGCCAAAGAGGAAGAGGATGAGGCCAAGATCGAGGAAGAAGCGCATTCTTCAAGGATGAAAGAAGACAAAGCTCATTTTTCACTAGAGATTGTTGAAGAATAAGAGGTACGAGACAAAATGAAAGGCCAATGTATGACAAATATCAAGTTAAATGTTAAAACTTGGTTATTATGTTTCAAAATGTAGAAATGTTACTAACCAAGTTGTAGAAAAAGCAAACTATGCTAGTCGAGAAAGTGAAGTGGATCCTACACTACAGTTGGCTTACAAAGGTGAAGAAAGCAGATAAAAGAACACTTGGTTTTACATACATAAGTGAGCAACCATATGTGTAAAAAGAAAACACATGTTCATGGTGCTTGATGAATCAGTAAACGGCAACATTACCTTTGGAGATGAATCCAAGATCCCGGTGAAAGGAAGGGTAAAATCTTGTTCTACTTGAAGAATAGTTCTAATCAATTTATCTCAAATGTCTACTATGTGCCCAATATAAAAAATAATATTTTAAGTTTGGGAAAACTCTTAGAGGAGGGCTATGATAATCATTTAAAAGATCATAATCTTTCAATAATAGGTCAAAGAGAAAATTTGATTGTCAAAGTCTCTATGATAAAAAATAGAATGTTTGCATTAAGCATTCAAAATGATGTTGCAAAATGTTTAAAAGTTTGTTTTAAAGATTTATCTTGACTTTAATACTTGAGATTTGGGCATTTTAATTTTGGAGGTTCAAAGTTGTTGAGTAAGAAGAAGATGATGAAAGGTTTGTCTCAAATAAATCATGTGGATCAATTATTTGAAGGATACTTTTTAGAAAAGTATTCAAGGAAAAGTTTTCCAAAAAAAGCATCTACAAGAGCTAAGAAGCCGCTAGTACTTGTACACTCAGATGTTTGTGGGCCAATCAATTTAAGTTTTCTCAGTAAGAATATTTACTTTGTTCTTTTCGTTGATGATTTTAGTAGAAAAACTTAGGTCTATTTTCTCAAACGAAAATAAAAAAAATTTGGAACTTTCAAGAAATTTAAATCTCTTGTTCAAAAAGAAAGTGGCTATAGCATAAAAGCTATGAGATCAGATAGAGCGGGAGAATTTACCTCCAAAGAGTTTGAGAAATATTGTGAGAAGAATGTAATTCGTTGTCCATTGACAGTCCCATACTCTCCATAACAAAATGGAGTAATTGAAAGAAAGAATAGATCCATTCTTAACATGGCCCGATGCATGCTTAAAAGTAAGAGATTGCCTAAAAAACTTTGGACTGAAGCTCTTAATTACACCATGTATTTATATAATCGATCACCTTTTAGAAGTATGTGGAATAAGATACCACAAGAAGCATGGAGTAGAAGAAAGCCTAGCATCTCTCACCTACAAGTATTTGGAAGCATTGCATATGCTCATGTGCTAGATCAAAAGTGGTCTAAGTTAGATGACAAGAGTGACAGGTATGTCTTTATCGGTTATGACTCTCGCTCTAAAGGCTAGAAGCTATATAATCCAAGCAAGGAGAAGATCACAATAAATAGAGATGTCGTGTTCAATAACGATAGTTAGAGAGTTAAAGCTATACAGGAAGAAGGAGCTTAGAGTGTCCAAGAAGAAGACAAACTTCTTGTCTTTCTTTGAGGAAGAAGATCAAGAGAACGGAGAGTAGAAAGAGCCTAAACGTCCACCTTCATCACCTACTCATGGAGATGCTTCACCATCATCTTCACAAGGAGAAAGATCGAGCAAAAGGACACCATGGATGAGGAGCCCACAAGAGCTATATGAGGTAACAGAGAATCAAAATGATCTCACACTTTTTGTCGATTGTGAGCCAATAAATTATGAAAAAACAGCGCAAAGTAAAAGATAGAGAGATAATATGGATGAAGAGATTAAGGTTATGGAGAAGAATGACATGTGGGAGATGACGACTCTCCCCAAAGGAAAAGGAGCAATTGGAGTTAAGTGGGTGTACAAGGCAAAGAAAAATGCTAAAGGAGAAGTAGAGAGATATAAAGCAAGATTGGTTGCCAAATGTCACAACCAACGGTCGGGGATCGATTATGAAGAGATATCAGCCTCATGGCCTACTATCTTGGGATTGAAGTAAAGCAAATGAAGGATTAAATCTTTATCTCACAAGAAGGATACGCGAAAGAAGTTCTAAAAAAATTCAACAAGCCCGTATGCACCCTCGTCGAATGCGGAACCAAGTTGTCAAATAATGATGAAGGTGAAAAGGTAGATCCAACACTTTTTAAGTGTCTTGTTTGAAGTCTAAGATACTTGACGTGTGAAGACCAGTTATCCTCTTTGAAGTTGGGCTCATCAGTCGTTATATGGAGACACCTACCACGACCTATTTGAAAGCTGCAAAAAGGATTCTTCGCTACATCAAAGGTATGCTTTACTATGGGTTAATCTATTCATCATCTAATGAATTCAAACTTGTTAGATATAATGACAGCGATTGGGACGGAGACACTGATGATAGCAAGAGTACGATTGGGTAGGTGTTCTACTTGGGTGACACTAAGAAGCAATCGATCATGGCGTTATCTACATGTGAAGTTGAATATGTTGCAACTACATCAAGTGTTTGCCATGTTATTTGGTTTAGAAACTTATTGAAGACGCTTGAAGTTTCACAAGAAGAACCGACCAAAATCCATGATAACAAATCAGCACTGGCATTAGCAAAGAATCCAGTATTCTACGATAGAAGCAAATACATTGATACAAGATATCACTTCATAAGAGAAAGCATTGCAAAGAAAGAAGTGCAGTTGAAATATGTAACCTTTTAGGAGCAGATCGTCGACATACTCACTAAGCCATTTAAGCATGATGTGTTCCGTAAGTTAAGAACTCTACTTAGAGTAGTAAAGTCAAGTTTAAGGGGGTATGTTGAGAAGTAAACTTGATTTTTGGACTAAGTAATATGGACTTAAAGATTTTGCTCATAGGCTCAATTCAATTAAAAAGCCCAACATGTCTTGTATTTCTAGAAACATTATCTAGAAAAAATCTATGAAAATATATATGTAAAAGATATGGTGATAAATGTGGTAATCTGTCAAAAAGATTGTGTGGTTTTATGAACTCTATAAAGAGTATTCTAAGAAAATATTTTGTCCAAATATGTGATCTAAAAGTCTCATATAAATATGTGGTCTAGGAGTCTCTAGTAAAATATGTAGACTAATGTTTCATGTAAACACTATATAAAGGGGTAGGGTCTTCTATTTTGTAACAAGCCAAGTGTGTAAGTTTTGGAGTTTAGAAATACAAGTTTTCTAATATTCACTTGATTCTTCCTAATAGTTTCGTCCTTCTATCAAGCCTTAGCCAATCGAATTTAGTAAACCTCTCTTTCCTCCAACAGCTAAAAGATCGTTTCACAGGAAGTAACTTTGAAAAAATGAAGAGTCATTTCTCTTTATTTTAAGTTGATTTGTAAACCATAAAGAAATAAAAATAAATAAATGCACAAGAGAATGCTAAAATTTAAAGTGTGAACCCTTGTCATTAGTCAGCTCGTACTTCCCTTATTATAATAAGATGTTCAACACATTTATATTTTATTAGATGAAAGGAATTTGTTTGATAATAGACGATCACTGTCCAAATTACTCAATGAACGCTCATATTGGGATCAACATTCCATCAACACCAACTGACTCGTACATATTAAAAACAGGGATGTCGTCAAGCTTAAAGACACGCGTATCTCCGATACAAAGATTTTTTGACCTTATATATGCAGCCCATCTTTCCGTGAAACAACGAACAACACAACATTTCTTTGGATTTGTGTTATATCTCACACATTGTCTAGGTTATCATGGAATTTAATAAATCTTAAAAATCTCGATAAATGCCTCCGTGCAAAATACCATGGATAGTTTTCAGCCACCCTGTCAAAATTTTTTAACATCAGCGATTATAGATTATTAAAATAAGTGATCACAACAAATTTTAAATGGTCTATCCTGTTCACAAAAAAAAAAAAATGTTTAATTTGGTGGAATGATAGGTCCAAAATTGTGCCATGCAGTTGTCAATTTTTCTCCAAATTAATTAACTATCTGAGGCTCCTAAAGTTGCCGGTCCATAAGTGAAGAAAAAATACGGATAACTTATAACCCTGATTTGTCAATTTGGGAAGTATATAGCGTAGTATAATATGTAGGTGTTTGTTCAATTTTAGCACATAGGATCATTATTCGCTCACCATCATTTTCTACTTTGAAAATGAGAGAGAATTTCCATTTTTTTTTTCCTTAAAAAAAATAAAAGTCTCTTGCTCTTATCCATTCTCCATTAAAGCATTGTAGTGTCAAACTATCTTTAGAAGGATATGTAGAATAATAATTTTTTACTTCATTTCTTTATTAATATTATTGAAAACTCCATAATGTTTGTTAGTGAGTGACTAATTTGGTAAAATAAATATGAATAAGCAATCAACAAAGTGGAATGGCAGAAACCAGACTACTACAAATGAAGAGATTATTTGAACTATATTTTTGAATGGGATGAATTGAACCAAAATAATTTTATCAAGATCCAAACTAAATTCATTTTCTTTTATATATATATATATATATATATATATATATAATCTCGTCGTACCACGTAATCCTTTAAATAATGTTCTGAGTGAGTTATTTAAGCTCCAAGCCTAATATTAGGAAATTATATTATACATTTTTCTTCTTTAATTGATTATGTCTAACTTTATACAATATAATGGATGACACACGTTATATTGTAACATATCCTCAATATAAAATGTAAATTCATTGAAATGCTAATTTAGAAATTTATTTGTTGAGTTGGTTTTTTGACATGTGTAACTTCAACATTCGATATTTACAACATTCTCCTTTTTTCTTTTTTCTTTTTTCCTTTTTCAAAAAGATAGGGATAGGGGACACTAGACCAGCAAGATTGTGGACTTATTAAAAAATATTCCGAACTTTTTAGCATCTAAATTCGTGTATATCGATTTTTAATATATTCAATATTTAGAAAAGAATTAGCATCATTAGCTTCAAATCTTAAAAAGAAATCGAAATATTCCTAGCTACACCATTTTATTAAATATAGCACTTCCTTTTTGATGATAAAACATATTGATCAACATCAAACAAATAGGAGATGATATTCGAAATAACTAGTTGTGCTATCTTACAAAAAAATGAGAAGCATAAAGTGGTCACTTTGTGGAAGCCTGCAGATCCTCTTTTATGTTGATTATTATTCTATGTCCAAGCGTGTACGTAATTGTTAGGGATTAAAAAAAAATGTTTATTTAAGTTTTTCCTATTTTAATATATTCAAAACTCTTTGACATAAAGCGTAAAATTACAATGAATTTAAATTTGATACACGCAATTGTTAGAGAAAAAAATTGTTTATTAAGTTTTCACTATTTTAATATATTCGACACTCTTTGACATAAAGCGTAAAATTACAATGAATTTAAATGTGAAAACAATTATCAAATATACAAACTTAAGTTATTTTTCTTAACAAAGTTAACATTTTAAAAAGCATTTTCAAATTTCGAATTCAAAAAGCTTGAAATAGCATTTCAATTCATTTAAAATATAAAAAGGCAATTGGGTTGCAAGTTAAAGGTCTTGCCATGACACGTTAAAGGTTAAATTCTACCTATTAAATGTAAAAATCAAAATCAGCATACAAAGATTTGAGTACACGTTTTAACAAAACTGACTTTTCAAATGGAACATCAATTCTCAATTCCTCCACGTGATACCATATTAATTCAAATCTTGTATTTACTTTTAAATTGTTAGAAATTTTATTTATTAATACTCGTGTATGAAGAATTTAAAAAATAATTAAGATCTTTGATTGACATGGAAAATATCACATAGAAAACAAAATATTTTCCATCTTTTGTGGAAAATAAAAACCATCTCTACTCAAGGAAAATTAGGCATATTTTCAAAAGTTGGAAAATGTTTTCCATGGAAAAAAAATAGCAATCAAACACTCAAAGTAGGAATTTAGGTGGAAAACTGATATTTTTCATGAAAAATAAATGTAATCAAACACATCCTTAATTGAATTGATACCGTTCTACGCTATTGAAAAAGCTATCCAACAAATGAATATTAAAAAACCCTTATCAGTTGTTGAAATTCTTATGTTGATCGCAGCAGTAGTCGACAAGAAGAATAATTACAAACCAAAAATTACATCGAGGATGCCCACGTGATTGATGCATAACTATTTTTTTTTTTACGCCATTGATTGAGATTCAACAATATAATTATGACCACATCATTAACTTCCACAATTATTTTTTGATTTCTAAAACTTAATAATAATATCTATTCTTCATTGTCAGATAGGTTAATTAATATCCGATATCTATGGATATAGCATAGACAAAAGAATAATGTTATTCATAATGAAAACTATCGATAGTCGCCCTACGAAACCTATCCCAAAAAGCCCTATCAATATTGGATAAAAATATCTAAAATGACATTTTACTTTTTATTGTATATGCAATCTAAAATTACGAGTAATGATATTTGTTATCTTTTTTCTTCATTTCATGTCATTTATCTGTAAATCATTAGATACACGATGATGTACAAATAACGCCATTCAATTCTGAGTGCGTTCTTTGGGGCTAAGCATTTGAGTGATGTATTCCAATTTCATAAATTAGCAGTTACTTTTCTTTTAACAAATTTGTTCGAAAGTTATGAAAGAAGTTTACACTAGACAACCCTATATTTTCTTATACTCGTGTGTAGTTCTTATTTTTTATTTCACTAATATCTCATATTATTATTCATGTCGAACGATTTAAAATCTATTTAGGTTCCGTTTGATAGTCATTTTTTTAAAAATGCATTTTTCTTTCTTCTTTTCAACCACACATTATTTATTAAATTAATATTACACGTAAATAAAAAAAACTTTTCCTTATTTCTCAACCACACATTTCACGTCAATTTACTATTCTAAAATACATTTTTACATAAAAATACCTATCAAACACCCCCTTAGTATCAATTCGTATTTAAGTACCTAAATATGTACAATATTATTAATTTACAATATCGGTTGTCATATGTCAAGAACGATGACAATGTTTGCCTAGGTCGCCGGCAGCCTATCGTTTGTTCCGTGGCCAACAAACTCAGGGTCGGGACAAAATATTCAAGCTGGAAACTGCTTACGTGGCATTATATTGGGCCCAGGTGTCAACCCATTAAAAACATGATGACGTCCAGTGGGTCCCAATGTTCCCCTGCCATTGCATATAATTCCTATTCCAATAGTATTTTATGTCTACACAAACCAATGCTCCGTCGAAGTCCGTCCAAAGTTGTTAGAAATCAAATATTGGTCCCTCTTCCCACCTGACGTGGCAAAACATTTCCGAAACCCTCTTTTTCACTATATAAATCCATGTTCATTCACTAATTGCTCCACCAAAAGAATACAATTCCTTCTTCAAATAATTTTCAGATTTTTCGTTTTCGATCAGATATAATGGCTGTTGAATCCGATGTCTCGACCCCCGTGGCTGCCTCGACTCCGGTGGCCAATCTGGAAATCGAAAAACATGCTAAGGCTCTTCAGTTTATTGAAGATATGACCAAGAATTGTGATGCAGTCCAAGAGAGGGTTATTGGTGAAATTCTGGGCAGAAATGCTAATACTGAGTATCTGCAGAGATTTCAACTTAATGGTGCTACGGACCGCGATGCTTACAAGGCTAAGGTTCCTATCGTTACGTACGAGGATCTTCAGCCGGAGATCCAACGTATTGCCAACGGTGACCGCTCTCCTATCCTTTCGTCCCACCCCGTCTCTGAATTTCTTACTAGGTAACTATTATAGAATTTATCTTTCAATTATGCATTCAATCATAGTAACTAGTGTAGAATTTTTACTTAGCTTTTTTAAAATTGTGACAAGGTTAAGATGGTGGAACTCTTTTAGATTATTACTTTAAAATTTCATGTTTTGTGCTTCATAAAAATCTGATTTACATAATGAATAATAGTTTGTCTCTTTGTTGAGATAGTGAAGACACACAGAACGGATCCACGTAATTAATATTGCTGAATTTTATTCATTTAAGTGGAAGTCTTTTGAGTTTTGACATTTTATTCACTTTGTCTCTGAAAACAAGAAATCCATGTCTTCTAAGTAAGAATCTGATAGTTTCTATCGGTATTGGAAAAAGATAAAATGCTATATCTCAGATTCTCAGCTATATTTTCTGCTTTAAAAGGTGAAGGAATATGTTTAAAGCCTAAATACTTTTGAAAGTGGATTAATAGTGATTAGAAAAATTGTAGTTCTGGGACGTCGGCCGGAGAAAGAAAGCTTATGCCAACGATTGCTGAAGAGATGGACCGCAGACAGCTGTTATACAGCCTTCTCATGCCCGTGATGAACCTGTGAGTAACCTCGTTTTTAACTCATATCTTATTGCTTCATCGGAATATATTCATTATGTTTCTTGCAATAAAACTTATTAACTCTTGAAATATAAACAGCTATGTGCCAGGACTAGACAAAGGGAAGGGCCTTTACTTTCTTTTTATTAAGGCTGAAACCAAGACTCCAGGTGGGCTAGCGGCACGTCCAGTCCTCACAAGTTACTACAAAAGTGAACAGTTCAAGAAGAGGCCACATGATCCTTTCTTGGTGTACACTAGCCCTAATGAGGCCATTCTTTGCGCTGATTCATTCCAAAGCATGTATACACAAATGTTATGTGGCCTAATCATGCGCGAAGAGGTTCTCAGAGTCGGGGCAGTTTTCGCCTCCGGCCTACTCCGGGCCATCAAATTCCTTCAACTGAACTGGAAGCAACTTGCTGATGATATCTCCTCTGGGATATTAAGCCCTAGAATTACAGACCCTTCTATAAAGGAATGCATGTCCAAAATTCTCAAACCTAACCCCGAACTTTCTCAGTTTATTACTAAGGAGTGTGAAGGTGAGAATTGGGCCAGCATCATCCCAAGAATTTGGCCAAACACAAAGTACCTTGATGTGATTGTTACTGGTGCAATGGCTCAATATATTCCCACCCTTGATCATTACAGTGGTGGGCTACCACTTCCCTGTACCATGTATGCCTCATCTGAGTGTTATTTTGGGCTCAATTTAAAGCCAATGACCAAGCCTTCTGAAACATGTTACACCATCATGCCTAATATGGGATACTTTGAGTTCATTCCACATGACCCAGTCAATCCCACGCCACTGTCACGTGACTCTCCGCCCCGTCTCGTTGATCTGGCTGACCTGGAGGTTGGAAAAGAATACGAGCTTGTGATCAGCACGTACTCAGGATTGTGTCGTTACAGAGTTGGTGACATTCTCTTGGTCACGGGGTTCTACAACTCGGCACCCCAGTTCAAGTTCATAAGGAGAAAGAATGTTCTCTTAAGCATTGACTCGGACAAGACAGATGAGTCAGAATTGCAAAAGGCCATTGAAAATGCTTCTGAGCTACTAAATGAATTCGATACTAGAGTAGTCGAGTACACTAGTCATGGCGACACTAAGACAATCCCAGGACATTATGTTATTTACTGGGAATTGCATGTAAAAGATCCAGAAAATTCCCCAACTCATGAGGTCTTGAACAAATGCTGCTTGGTTATGGAAGAGTCAATGAATTCGGTCTACAGGCAAGGTCGAGTAGCGGACAACTCAATCGGACCACTCGAGATAAGGGTGGTGAAAAATGGCACATTTGAAGAGCTCATGGACTATGCAATTTCAAGGGGTGCTTCAATTAATCAATATAAGCCTCCAAGATGTGTCAATTTCGCACCCATTCTTGAACTGTTAGATGCCAGGATGGTCTCGGCTCATTTTAGTCCCTCTGCCCCACACTGGACCCCAGAACGACGAGGTTGACCTAGTAGGTAACGGCCCTCAGATCAATATAGAAATTTCATCAGAACAATCTGGCTAGTTACCAACAAACATGCCTCTAAGTCTATGGACCAAAAAGAAAGAATCTCTCTCTCTCTCTCTCTCTCTCTCTCTCTCTCTCTATATATATATATATATATATATATATATATTATGTTGGATGTTGATGTGATCTAAGCTTTAGAAAGTGTATTGCTTTTAGCATATGTATCTTGAGCTTTGCAGGGTGTGTGTGGTCTTAGTCTTGTATTGATTTTGTGTGTAGGTTCAAATAATCTGTACGCATGATGTAATTGCTTTGATGATGTTCTTTCCTAAAGTTGAACAAAAGCAGTCCAAAGTATAACTTTAGTGTGTGAATATATCTTGTTTGTCTCATCATCAATCTATATCAATCTACATGTCATAAAGTAATTTATTGTGAAAATTTCTTGGACTTGTATATGCATAGATTTTAATGCACATATTATTTGCTACTTGAATTCTTTTTTCTAGGGTTCCTGTATGATCACTCTACTCTTCTAGGATATGAATGATTCAAACGCTCAAAAGTATATTAAGCCCTTATTTGGTAAAAATTAAAATCAGATTCTTAGTAGAGTTTGATAAAAATTGAAGAAATGTGTGGTTGAAAAGTTGTGGATTTTATGAAATGTATGATTAAAATTAATTGTTGACTTTGACTTAATTTTAATCAAAATTTTTAATAGTACCAAACGGGGCTAAAAATATTTTTTTGCTTTCAATTGGAATTTATGTCTTAATTCATTTATCAACACACATTTTAGGTTTATTTTTTTTTTCAAAGACATGACATGTGGAATTTCATGAATAACCTATGTGAAAGAAAACAAAATTTAAAATGGTTCATTTTCTATATGAGAGTTACGGTAAGGTTTCACTATAATGGAGAAAAAATAAAAGAGGATTCCATAAGTTTGTGACCTTTCATGCCTTTCTTTTTCTCTAGAAAGAAAATGACTCGTCCTACTAATCTTCTATACAAAAAGAGGGAAGAAATATTGAAAGGACCGAATACATTTAAAAACTTCCAAGAGATTTTTATTATTACATTGTGTCCATGTTTAGTGGGGATTAAAATTATATTTTTAGTAGATTTTAATAAAAATTGATAAAATGTGTGGTTAAAAAATTGTGAATCCCATAAAATATGTGATTAAAATTAGTTATTGACTTTGATTTAAATCCCTACCAAACAGGGGCAATAATTAAGATCCATCTAACTTGGAATATTTATGATTAGATGCCAATGAGATTTGGACTCAAATTATTTTATATTTTTTAATACAAATAAATTTCTGTTTAACATTGGAAGCACATAATAAGGTTTTTAGCTAGTGGATTCCACATGGATTTCAGATTTTTTTATTTTTTAATATTTTTGGGAGGGAAAGGACAAAAGTATGTTATTCAGTTATGATAACTTAATACTTGCGTTGCTAAACACATTATTAATAACTTATGTAAGTTTTCATTGGATTGAATAATTTACTTTTCTGTGCTTTCCTTTCTGTTTTTGGCAGCATGTCATAAGACTGTTAGTCTGTGGATGTCTCTGGATGTGTTAGTTCCTTACAGAACAAGATGCTCTTGCAGTCTGGCTGCTTTAATCAGACCAACGTTGGGTGCAAAAGCCTCCCGACATTGTCATATACCTTATTGCGACAAATAAATATTTTAATTCCTCGAGATAAGACTCTTAGATATCTCTTGGTGTATGATTACAGAATACATCCTAATTTGTTTTACACGATATTATTAGAAGGTGACGATGAAAGAAGTCCACGAGATATAGCTAAAGGGTAAATTCCTTCTTGAGGTAGTTAACCTTTCAGTGGTTGTCTCCCTGATAAAGAAAGAAGCTTTTTACGATGGCAGTGGCTCTTTCTACTAGGATAGGTAACTACTTTAGCACTAGTTCGAAATGGAATAAGCTCTTTTTATCTTGAAAAGTTGAAACTTATTTCGATGTAATCACATGTTTTAACTTATCAAATGTTTGCTGCCACACATAGGTAAGTTGCCCTTTTACAAAAATAAAAAATAAAAAATGTTGAATCCCAATCTTGAGGGCCCCGACCGGCTCACCCCTAGAGTTTTGTGAGGAAGGTAAATAACGGATGTGCCCCAGCAGACCATGGGACAAGAGTTGTTTATACACTGTACCTACAAGGAGTCCAATTTCATGTTTCTGAAATCAAATCTCCACATTGCGGCTGCTAACAAGGCTAAAGATAACTTCACTCGAGTCCTTTGCACCACTGGGCTATGCCTCGGGGGCACCCTTTTACAATATTTGATGCACTAGTGAGTGTTGATGATAGAAATTAGATCAACAAATCCTATTCACCTAACTATGACTTTCACTTTTTGAACTCACTAGTTTTGATGTTCAAATTAAAGCAAAAAGAGTACTAATTTGAGAGAGACATTCGAATTGCATGTGCTCTTCTTCAAAAGAGGGTGTATTTATAATTTTTTTTTACTAAGCGTTTGGGGCAATTTGGTCATCTTTAGAAAATTCCAGGTTACGACTCTTTATTAGCTCTCCTATAACTGATTTAGTTAGGAATCACGCTTTATTCATTTGTTCACGTGCCCTTTATTAATAACCTATAGTGAGCCTAAATATGGAATATGATTTGTAATCTTTAAGTGAGCCTCCTGTTTCTTCATCTCCCTCACGTATTGCTTACACTTCACTGATGGCTAGCTGGGTTCGTAGACTTCATTTTGAGGGCTAATAAATAGTCTCTCTAAGTTTGATTCCATTATCTATACTAGTTTTTGTCACGTGCATTGCACGTGTTTTGTATTTATTGTGTTTTCATTAGCTTACAAACTGTAAATTTCTCTGTTAAAGATCAAAATTGTGACTTTTGTAACTATAGGATTATGGTGTTGAATAAAATAGTTTCTTAAATAGTATATTAAACAGCAAATTGGTTCAATAATTTATTCAACAACATAGAACTGAACATTCATACCTAGAAAATTAATAGTTTCTTAAGAATGAAAAGCAAACTTTTTAAAAGAATAAAAAAAATTCACAGAAATACTCAATTACAATCAACAAAATCAAATAATAATCAAATCGGTTATATAATTTAAAATAAGTCAATAACATTGAAGAAAACAATAATGTCAATAACATGAAAACTTAAATAGTTAAAATTTAAAAGTTTCAACTTTAACATCATATAATGAAGGCAATTTTTGGTATAGACTTCTTTGGTTTGCATGGCTCCAATGGCTTACCACATAGGTTGATATTTCCTGGTCCAATTCCAATACAAAAAATTATTAGAAACACAGAGTAGGGAGAAAAATACTTCCTGTTCCACAACCACCTCATCTCAATGCTAAGGCACGAAATGTTCTTATTTTTCTTAAACTGGATTTGAGTTTATATATAAGTAATTATTAAGAAACAGAAAAATTAAGGAGAAATTATCCAAAAAAAAAAAAAAAAGAAAAGAAAAGAAAGAAAGAAAAAAAGAAAAAGAAAATGATGCATGCACCATTAGTAATTAATTAAAGGAGAAAAGAGGGTTTTAATTTTGGTATAATTAAGAAAGTGGCTGTCAACTTTTTGAGTTTTGCATTAGTTGCCACCTAGTAAACAACGTGCCTGCCACTTATAGATAATTTCTATAATGACATATATATCTAGATTTTGGATATATATAATCTATTATTTTATATTGTTATACTTGTTTCCTTCTTTTATTTACGAGTTTATTTAATTTTTACATAAAATGGATTGTGAAATATGCATATTTTTCATGAACTAATTATCTTCACTGTTTTTTTAGATAAATAACAATTCTATTTTTCTTGGATTTTGAACGAGAACATAAAAGTTTTCAAAATCTTTCACTTCAGCGACATAAATTCCAAGACACGAATTATTAAAAACAAAAAAAAAAAAAAAAAAGATTGAACTCAACCTAGACAACAATGGAAACTGTTGAAGATATAGCTATGAGAATTCAAGTTGATCACGACTTACCCGAAAACGAGCTTGCACTCTGGCTACTAAGTGTAGATGGTATTGGACCTTCAAGCTTATTATTAGCAAAATTAACAATCAAATTCTTCTGCCAAAGGTCTGGTATTCTTCCTTCAATCTGGTTATTTTGAAGCTGCAAATTTACGAGCCTCGGCAATTCCAGTAAAGACATAGGAATTTTACCAACATGTTCATTGAATCCCAACACAACTTTCCTCATAGACTTCATCCCTGAAAAAGCATCATCTGGAATATCACCATTGAATCTGTTATTAGCCAAATACAAACTTTTAACTTCCCAAGTTTCTTTAAATCATTATAAGGAAATGGCCCTGAAAAGTTATAGTTCATCAAACTCAAACTCAGCAATGGCAAATCTGCGAGTGAATCAACGTCGATTGTACCCTTTAGCCCCATGCTTTCAAGGTTTATACCTGTAAATGTACCATTATCACAAACTAAACCTGTCCAGATAGGTTTGTAGCCACTGCACAAGTTTTCCACTGGTTCAATCCAGCTATTCTGCATGGTTGTGTTGGAGATAGAGCTCTTGAACTTTATGAGGATTTTAGCATAGGTTTCATCATCAGATAATGCTGTAATGGCGCAGAGTAACAAGGCAAAGAACACAAAAAATGATTTTCGCAAAGTATAAGCCATGATAGGGAGGTTTCTTGGAGGATCCTAAGCTTGTTTTTGATGATTTAAAGCAATGTTAATGGAGAGCAGAGATGGAAAATGAGAGTGGAAAAAGAGGGTTGTGAAAATTGCATGATTCTGCAGGGTAGTAATACCAAAGAGTAGAAGACATGGAGTGGTGAACTTGACAAAGTACCTAAGCTGGATTAGCTGTTATTCGCCGGCAGAATTTCTTAGTGTGAATATGTATATTGTTGGACACATGAGAATAAATAAGTTTGTCCTCTCTAGTATTTAAATGAGTCAATTCAATGTGGTATCACAGCAATCTTAAACATTGAAATTAAGTCTCGTGGGCAATTGTTTATGAAAATCGTATATTATTATTCATAGGTTATTCACATGACACAATGTTTTGAAAAGAAACATTAAACACTTGTTTGGTGTAAATTAGATTAATCTGCTTAAAATCTCAAGTCAAAGTCAACAATTAATGTTAATTACACATTTCATTCCACTGTAACTTTTTATGAAAATCGTATATTATTATTCATAGGTTATTCACATGACACAATGTTTTGAAAAGAAACATTAAACACTTGTTTGGTGTATCACATCAACTACACATTTCATCAATTTTTATCAAAATCTATTAAAAATCTCCTCTTAATCTCCACAAATTAAAAAGGGACTAAATAAATAAATTTTGTTTCTCTCTACCAGCGTAAGCTTTTAGACGATGTGATTCTTATTTGTTATCGGAATAGTTAAAAGGAATAGCATATTAAAGCTTCTGTGTTGGTTAACGAACTTGTTATAACACTCTCAATATGGAAGTGAGTCAATGACAGCAACTATAGTGAATGGGCAAGGTTCAAACAAGGAAAGAAAAGGGGAGGAAAAAATTCGTATCAGGGGAATAGTAGGAGACAGACCCGTTGAGCTTTTGTAATTTGAAATTAAAATGAGAAAACTTAGAATTTTTGCTTAATTTTTTTATCTCTGAGATAAAAATATCTCACAAGCCAATCAAAACTGCCTCTTGTGCTCTTATATAATCTTTGGCCTCTGTTTCTCGACTTTACAGATCTTTCTGACAACCAATTCTTTTTCTTGGTACCCTACTGAGGGCTCATCTGATCCTTCTAAGGAGTTTGAATTCTAGAGAAGTCCAGTAAGTCGGCCTTATCCAGGCTCTTTCTTTCACCTAAAAGTATTTGTAATAGTTTTAAATCATAAATAAAGAAAAATGGGTAAGAGATAAATGAATATTTCTTGTGTATCTCTTGAACCGTGTGAATAAAATGAATTTCATCGTTTAAACATTGCGAAACATAGATTTAGACGCCACATATTTATGAAAATTGTGTTTTACTTTCTCATCACGCAATGTATCGTAAACAAACATTAAATAATAAAGCATGTCTTCTCTACCTTAAATCCTTAAATTATGGGATGGTTCAAGAATATAAATATAGAAATATATGTATGTATAAAAGATAGTTTAGGGAGTTTATGAGTCAAACTTAGTTGGGTGTTAATAACTAGAACCTAATCTTTGACACTTTCTCTTGTTTTTGTACGAATGTTATCTTTATTTAATTCATTAGTTGGCAACTTTGTTGCAATTGTAACTATCTCAAGCATTTGCATTAATTCGAATATATATAACATTAGAAGTTAAAAAAGAACCTATGTTTTTGGTTGTTTCTGTCGATGATATCAATTTTGCAGAGTTATTAATATTTTGACAAAATCCATCTATGATTTTGTGTCAATGCTGGAACATATGAATGGACCTATATTGGCCCAGTCCATTACTGCGGTATGAAATGACCAGCCTTTTCCATGTTCAGTGTTATGGTTTCCGGTGGAGAGCATTGTGTTACATCAATGTTCATAATTATATTAAGCTTTTGTACCTAAACTATGGATGAAGGGGGATTTATTTGGGTCCAAATTGATGAATTGGAATGGGAAGTAAATTTAACCCATGTGTATATGCATGGATCCCGAATTAATAAACTGAGGCCAGAATTCTCTAACCATGCACTTGCGGTAACTTTTGATTGAACAATAATTTCGTGAACTTGTTTCTTCTTTAAAGGCTTGTCAATCATATGAACTCTTTACCCAAAATCCTAAGTCATAGAGAGGAGGCAAATATCGTTTTAGGATATGTCAAGTAATCATTGGAAGAGAAAAAAGTGATTAAGAATAAAAGATTAAATAGTCAAACATTGACTTCATCATTTTCATCTATAAGCCTTAATTCTTGATAACTTCCACAATCACTTGAACCACCAAAAGAAATATTACCATGAGGAAGCCAAGGGTGAGCCGCTCATATTCAGCAAGTTTATACATTCATTATTAACGTAAAAATAATTTTACTGAGTATTGATAAAATATTTAGCAGTAATGTAAAAATAGTATTATTATTAGCATGCTAAAGGTGTCACAGTTGCTGCCTATGGTGAAGCCAAGTATGGTTCCTGGGGCGTTTTTCTCCAACTGGGTGCGATTCTTTTCGAGGCTACAAGGTTGGTTATGATTAAGATTTTATTGACTTTAAAGGGGGTCAATTTTAACCCAATTACTTCACCTTACTACGTTGCTCCTAGTTGCTTGGCCTTTCTTTCCATTCCATGGATTATAGTGGAGTACCTTGTACTGAAGCACAAGTTGGGCTTTCATTTTGATTTCGTTATTTTTGGGACCAATTCACTGTGTACTTTTGGGTTGAACTTGGCTGTATTCTTGTTAGTTGAAAAGACTTCGGCCTTGACCATGAATGTGGCTGGGGTGAAGGATTGGCTGGTGATCACTTTTTTCATGGTCCTTCATTAAGGATACAGTGATGCCTATCAACTTGTTTGGGTACGGGTTGGCATTTTTAGGCATTGCCTATTATAATTACTCCAAATTACAATCTTTGAAGGCAATGGAGATGTAGAAGAAGGCACAGGCAGCAGATGAGGAGGCTGGAAAATTGTTGGAAGAATGAGAAGAAGATGGAATGGAGAAGAAGGAATATGCATCGGTGTAATTGGAAAATTATTGAGTTAGGGAGGACACCATGGAGTGCACGCTTTTCGATTTTTTTCTTTTTTCTATTTTTATAGTAAGTTTTGTTTTGGCTATATCTCGATAAACTTAAATCGGATTTGAATTCTGTTTCTTAGAGAATAATCCTAAAGATTAGACTCTAGAGTTTAGTCATCATCTTGATTCTTTCCATTTTTGGAAAAAAACCATCTCATACATTAAGATAATGAGTGAATACTTTATATATGAACAGTGAAGGTGTACTATAAATTCAGGGTAAAAAGGGATAAAAAAAAAAAAGGAAATGTCACTGTATCAATTACAAGACAACACGACGTCATTTTTACTCCATGATGGAAAAAAAATGCTACAGTGTGATAAAATGGAAGAATTTGCTGTTGCTAACTACAGTAATTTTCCATTCTCATTTTTATATAGTAAGAATTAAATTTAGGATTTTAATTGTTTGTTAATTCGAAGTCACGAACTTCCTTGACGAATTGGCTTTTATTTATTTGCTTTGTAATTAATGCTTGCGCCAGATACAATGTTGTTATATCTTCTAATATCGATTTACTTGTGGTTCCAAGTTCTGACTTTTTCTATTTCTTTTGTACATTACATGCTTGTTTTTGATTGTTCATCCGTATCTTTCCTATTCAACGATTCAAATTACGAGACGTTCCGAACGAAAAAGTCCTTTCAGATCTCACCTCTATGAAATGCTTTTCCTAGCACTATATATATGCATAGTGTTGCTATCTATCTTCATTTTTCTTAATCATCTAGATGTATTTTGCCATCTTTTTTACTATCTATCTCCAGGGAAAGTCTTTTATCCCCATTAGACCTCGTTTCCATGTCATCATTATTCCTTCATCTTCTTTCCTGATTCCAC
The DNA here is from genome assembly GCF_002742605.1 of Olea europaea var. sylvestris. Lineage (NCBI taxonomy): Eukaryota > Viridiplantae > Streptophyta > Magnoliopsida > Lamiales > Oleaceae > Olea > Olea europaea. Next base: position 87,356 of record NW_019264985.1, read on the forward strand.
TATATTTTCGTGATAAATCACTTTTGGGACATAGAACACTGCATTATGCAACGAGGTATAGCTTTAGAATTTTCCTAATGATTTTATCTACCATGCTACAATCATGTGTCTACGATTTTGATTTTGTTGCGTATGTTCAAAACTTGATAGAGAATGGTTTGGAGGCTGTCATACCTGCCATGCTCTTGGATCTTCCTCATATATGTATCTGTGGGAGATCACCATGCTAGACATAGTTTAAGATATTATGATAAACCCTCATACATTTCCTTCCAACAAATGCCTAATCAACTTTTAGAGGCTTCCTTTGAGCAAAGGGATTGAATTTATTCTCCATCTCTTCCTTATCTTTTGATTTCAGGAATCTTTGTAGGAACAATGGGTATGAAGGGTGACTTAATTGTGGAATATGCCTTTACTTCGCATAATGTGCCTTTTGACTATGTGATAGATATAGTTCATGAGTATTACTAGCCTTGTGACTTTCCTTTTTGTTAATGAGAATTTTTACTTTATCATACTTCTTGCTTCACAAATATTGTTTAATTTTATTTTTTGCATAGTAAATAACTAACCAACCTAGTTGGCTTCGCACAATAGGAATTCATAAATGAACTTTCATGAATAATATTAAGCCTATGTTTGACCCCTATTTCTTCAAAAACTCATTAAAATATATTTTGAACCACACATTTTTCATAAAATAATATTATACGTAAATCTAAAATTTTTACTTATTATATAATCACGCATTCTCCAAAAAATCACTATTCTAAAATTCATTTTCCCTACAATTTCCATTAAATGGAGCCCCAAAAAAAAAGGCTAACTTTACTGAGGTCTCATGACAAGAATTGATTTTGACTTTATTGATAGTACTTCATTAGATACATGCCATTGCAAGCATATTTTACAGGTTCGCCATCCTTTCTTGCAAGTTTCTATGTTCCCACTCCACAACTTCAATTATTGTATATGGTCCATCCCTTTCTGGCCAAGCGAGCTCGAACTCATTTCTTTGTCGGAGATAAATATTTTATTTAGGACTAGGTCCCATATTTTAAAGATTTTCTTGCGAACTTTTGAGTGAGTTGAAGCATCTTCTATCCATTTTTGGCATACTACGAGCTTAACTTAAGAGTCATATCTCTTTTCCTCTAAAAGGTCTAGGCTCATGTTCATGGCCTCTTCATTTTGCTCTTCTCATATCCTGTCCTTTTTATCGAACAAACTCCAATTTCTGTTGATACCATGACCTCCATCCCATAGGCTAAGGAGTTTCTCTAGTAGTAGTTTTTGTTGTGGTTCGATATGCCCATAGGATTTGTGGCAATTCGTCAGCCCATAATCCCTTCGTCAAATCGAGCTTCCTCTTTAGGATATTTTTTAGTGTTTTATTAATAGCCTTCACTTATCTTGGCCTAAGGACAATATGGAGTGGAGAAATTTATGCGAACATCCAACTCAACACGCATTGCTTTTAGCTTTTTCTCTTGAAATTGTATTCCGTTATCTGAAATTATTAAGTTGGGTACTCCGAATCAACAAATAATGTCTTTCCATATGAACCTACCAGTGTTAATCTCAGTAATGTTTATTAGTAGTTTGACTTCTACCCACTTAGTGAAATAATTCATGCCACTATCATAAACCTTATATTAGATCTTTCCCTAGGAGTGGTCCCATGAAGTCGAATCCCCACTTGGCGAAAGGGTAGGGCCATTATTGGTTACCAATTCTTGTATGGATTGTCATAGGATGTGTGAATGCTTGACATTTCTCACATTTTCTGACAAAGTTCATTGCATCATTTCTTATATTAGGCCAATAATATCCCTGCTTCAAGGCCTTTTTGTGATAAGGAGTGTCCACTAACGTGATTACCATATACGTTTTCATGGATTTCTTTTATTATGTATGAAACATCATCTCCGCTTATGTACCTAAGTAGAGGGAGTGTGTACCATGGCTTGAATAAGATGTCACCTTGCAGTGTGTATCTAGCAACTCTTATTCGTAGTTTTTTGTGTTGTCTTTTTATCATCAAAAAGCACTTCATCTCTCAAATAGGAAATAATTTCTTGCATCCACGAAGTTTTATCTTGTATCCATAAGATCTTCTTCCTTTTTGGTCAATTGATGGTTTTGGTAGCAATTCTATGGAAACTATTTTAAACAACAACGCATCTTTTAAACTTGCTAGCTTTGCATCTACATGCTCATTTTCCTCTCTAGGAATTTGTACAAGTTCAAATTTTTTGAAGCATTTAAACAATCTTATGACTTATGTGAGATATGCAACCATTATTTTAAAATTCTATGGAAACTATTTTAAACAACAACGCATCTTTTAAACTTGCTAGCTTTGCATCTACATGCTCATTTTCCTCTCTAGGAGCAACCATTATTTTATCCTTAACTGTGAATGTCTCAATCATTTGGTTTATCACTAGTAACGAGTAGCTTTTTATTTCACTACAAGAAAAATGGCCTTTGGCAACATATAAATGGCAACATTCACCAATTGTATGTTGCTAAAAGAGGTTTATTGCAACATTCAGTAAATGCATGTTGCCATTGGTTGAGAAAATGAAGATTTAGCAACGTTTTTTGAGTGGTTGTTGCTAATACACCATTTTGCAACGTTCAAAGGCCGTTGTTTATTATTATTTTTTTTGGCAACGTGCAATGCATGTTGCTGTAGATGTTTTAGCAACATTCTTTGAACATTGCCGTTAATTAGTTTCAGTAACGTTCATTGAACGTTGCCGTTAACAAGTTTTGACAACGGACAATGCACGTTGCTGTATGAACGTTTCCGTTGGTTGGTTTTAGCAACGTTCAGTGAATGTTGCGGTTAAGTGTCTTTGGCAACGTTCTTTAAACGTTGTCGTTAATTTCTTAGTAGTGAATTCGACATTAAAATATAAATCATACAAAACTTGACCCGGACCCGACCCGCACCCGGAACCGAACCTAACCCTTTTAGTTTGTAAAAAACCTAAACCAGCCCTATAATGTCTTCCCCGTCTCTCACAATTGCTCCCTCTCTCGCCACTCGCCATTCTCACTCTCCCCGCTACCGTGAAATCTCCCTGCCACCGCGAACTCTCTTCCAAACAAGTAATTGATGCTAGTTCTTTCTATTGCCTCTCGTGTTCATAGATGACTTAATGTTAGGAGGTTAGGGATGAGATATTTGCTTGCAAACTTGATACTTTTCGTGTCTTCCTATTTGTTCGGTTTGGTGATATATTGTAAGAAAACAAGATAATTATGTAGAAGACATTTGGTTTTAAAGTTCACGGTTTCAGACTAAGAATGAAGAACTGTTGGGGACTGATCGGTTCTTGGTTTCGATTCGAAAAAGTTTGATTCTAGTTAAAATTTTAACTTCTATGTGTACCCATTTCAAGTTAATAGTTTCATCTAGATTTTGTAGAATTTTATTGGATATCCAAATTATTTTCCTGATTGCTAATTTTGTGTCTTCTTTTGTCCCTGCAGCAATTAGTGGTGAAGGCAATCTCTCTTGCTATTGCTCGTGATGGTGCTAGTGGTGGTGTTGTTCGGACTGTGACTGTAAGTTAATTTTATTGTTTATGCATTATATATCCTCCACCTGGTGAATCCCCTGCAGTCTGTTGATGTTGATGTTGGACATGAACTTGAATCTTTCCTTTACTCTTGTTGAGTAAATTTTTTCTTCACTGTGAAGTAGTGTACATGTTGGCTGATGAATAGATAAGAGTGTGTTTGGCTATGCTTTAAAAGTATTCTCACAAGTAAATAAGTAAGTGTTCTCACAAGTAATAGATAGGTAGAGTTGCAAGGTAAGACACTAACATCCCCCATAGTTACCTTACTGAAATTGACATACAGTAATCATTCGCACCCACTTGATTCGCCATTGTTGTCATACAATAACATTAATCTGGGTACACACAAATAAGAATGGAATTTAGCATTAGCTTTTTTGAAAGTGATATAAAACTCTTCCTTGCACAATGTTCCATTTGCAATTCTCACTTTTTATTAACCACCACATCGTATGGATAAAATTAATAAATGGGATTGCACACCTTTGTGTTTTCTAAAATGGCATCCCTCTATTAGGTCCATATAACGTCCTTTGAGTTTGATAAAATTATGCTAAGCATTTTATCTTAGTTGCTTACAACTCAACAAAGCTATAGCTACTCCAATAGCAGTAGGAAAACCTAGAGCAATTGAACTTTCAGGAATAGATACAGGATTACATTGTTCTTCATTTCCGTTTTGCATCCAAATCTAACTCATAGCTTTGTGTAGGAGAATGATGTTCATGTTTTATGCCTTTTTTTTTTTAGGTTTTGGCTTGGAGTTTTCTCTCTCAGTATAGCCATCCTTGCCCCTTCACTTTAATCCCACAACCTCTTATACCACTTTATTTGTTTAACATATCTTCACTAGGTGTTTTGGAATTATTATAGCAAGTCCGTCAAGTGAACAAGGGGCCATTTAGTTGACGATGATGCTGGACGAATAGCTGCGTATAATAGACTGAAGCATAGGGCTTTGTGATTGGCCTATAATAGACCGAAACAAGGGGCCATTTAGTTCACAATTTGAATTGTTGTTGTTCAATGTTTGATAGTATCATAATGGACAAAGAATGGCTACAATTATCAAGGTTACTGTCTGAAATAAAATCTTATAAATCTAGTTTCAAAATTTAACAATAATATAAAATGATCATAAAATTGTTGTTGTAGATTTTCAGAACAATATAGAGATGGAGCACGGAAGTTTGTAGAACTAGCTTGTGAAACTCTAAATTCAGAAATGATAGGATGCCCTTGTATCAAGTGTAGGAATCTAAAGCATCACAACTATGAAATAGTATATGAACATTTGATTATTAAGGGTATGGATCTTACGTACACTGATTGGGTATTTCAGGGAGAAAAATCAAGTAAATCAAATTTGGTCGATGTAGAAATGCCTGAGTCATGTAGGATGTTTAGGGACTTCTATACGCAACATGATGTAGATTCTAAAAATCCTCATGATGGAACAGAAGAAGACATTCAACGTTTAGTTAGCGATGCGAAAACTCCTTTATATCCTAATTGTATGGCGTTTACGAAGATGTCAGCTTCAGTTGCTATGTTTAAACATAAAGCTGCACATGGTTTATCAGATAATGGTTTCAATGAACTCATACATCTTGTGCGGGACATGTTACCACAAAATAATACACTTCCTAACTCATTTTATGACATGAAAAAACTTGTCAATACATTTAATCTTGGCTATGAGAAGACACATGCTTGCTTGAATGATTGTTGTCTATATAGAAAGGAGCTTGAACATGTCGAATTATGTCCAAAATGTGGTTGCTCAAGATGAAAAGTTAACCAACAAACTAAGAAAGTTCAAAAAAAAATTCCAGCAAAAGTCTTGCGTTATTTCCCTATCATACGAAGACTTAAGAGGATGTTTGGAATAGAAGAGATGGCAAAACAACTTAGATGGCACTCAAATAATAAGAGTTTAGATGGTAAAATGAGGCATCCGGTTGATTCACAGGGATGGAAAATGATAAACAGAAGGTGGCCACATTTTGCGTTAGATCCTTGAAATATTAGATTGGGTCTTGCCATCGATGGATTCAATCCTTTCAAAGATCTTAGCTCTAAATATAGTTGTTGGCCAGTTATTTTAACTATATACAACTTGCCTCCCTCATCATACATGTCGAAGGAAAATTTGATGTTGAGTTTATTAATCCCGAGACCAAAGCAGCCAGGTAATGACATAGATGTTTATTTGGCACCACTTATAGATGATTTAATATTGTTATGGAGTGATGGGGTTGAGATGTATGATGCAGTTGCAAAGTCTACATTTAACTTAAAAGCTATTTTGATGTGGACAATACATGACTTTCCTGCGTACGGAAATGTATCTGGATGACCCTTTCAAAGGAAAAATTGCATGTCCTATTTGTCATGAACATACATGTTCAGTATGGTTGTCAGATTGTAGGAAGTTAGCATACATGGGACATAGAAGATTTCTCCCATTGAGTCATCCATTTATCATGAAAAGGAGTTGGTTTGATGGACATATTGAAAATGGCATTATGCCAAAGATAAAAACTGGTGAAGAAGATTCCTATGAAGTTGATCAAATTGCAAATGATTGGGGCAAAAGTGGTAAGCAAAAGAGAAAGAAGAACATGACTCAATCCAATGTAACGTGGAAGAAAAAGTCAATATTTTTCAGGCTACCATATTGGAAGGTAACTCTAGTTATATCATTTCCTTTTTTAATACATCTAACTACGTTTAATATCTCATGAAACAAGTGATGTTTGATTTGCAGACTTTACTTATACGGCATAATTTGGATGTGATGCACGTGGAAAAGAATATTTGTGAGAGCATCATTAGTACACTTTTGAATGTGAAAGGAAAATCGAAAGATGGTATTAACTGTCGTAAGGACTTGGAAGCTATGAACATTAGGCATGATCTACATCCTGAGAGTAGAGGAAATAAAGTTTACTTACCTGCAGCTCCTCACGCTTTATCGAAAACAGAAAAACAAATATTTTGCAAAAGGCTTGATAACTTGAGATTACCGGATGGTTATGGTTCTAATATTGGAAATTGCGTTTCAGTGGAAGAATGTAAGATAGTTGGACTCAAGTCTCATGATTGTCACCTTTTAATGCAACAATTACTATCAGTTGCATTGAGAGGACTTTTACCTAAAGGACCAAGGAACTCCATTTTTAAATTGTGTTCATTTTTCAATGAAATATGTCAAGGAGTCGTAGATAGGAATAAGGTTGAAATTTTAGAAGAGGATGTTGCTGAAACTTTGTGCATGTTGGAAAGATATTTTTAGCCTTTCTTTTTTGATATAATGGTTCATTTAACAATTCATATTGGAAGAGAAGTTCGTCTATGTGGATCAGTTCAATATCGTTGGATGTACCCATTTGAGAGGTAGTACTCCTTATCCCCAGAAATTAAATCCACTATCAAATTGATTTCTACTTTATTACTTTTTTGGAAAATGTGTAGATATATGAAAGTGTTGAAAGGGTACGTTATGAATCGTGCAAGACCTAAAGGGTGCATAGCTGAACGATATACTGTTGAAGAAAATGCAATGTTTTGTAGCAAATACATAAAACAAGCATCTGATGTATTGCTGAATAGTGTAGAAGTGGCTCCATACGTACAATATGTTTGCAAAGTATATACTTTTTGGGATTTTAAGCTCTTCGAGATTTCTTGATATATTATTTTTTACTTAGGATGCATATGGGTGAACTCAGGAGTTCTGACAAACGACTTGGAAGAAATGAGAATTTGTTGTATAAGAAACATATTGACACGTTTGCCACCTGATTGCACAATAAGGTTGAAGTACATATATCAACCAGATTAACGTTAATTCTGTTGTTGATTCTTTTATTCCTAACGTGTTTATACTCATAACAGATTACGGGTCAATTGTTGCTGGACAATGTTTCAAATACTTTAAAGTGGCTTGCACGTGGCCCTAGATGTCAATCCATATCATATTCCAATTTTGTAATAAATGGATTTCGATTTCACACTAAAGATACCAAAAAATCTCGCCAAAACAGTGGCATTTTAGTTGAAGCAACAAACATCTGTAGATCTAGTGCAAAAGATAATGCACATGTTGTTGGAAAAGTTCTTTATTATGGAGTTTTGCGCGATATTATAGTGCTTGACTATAATACATTTCATATTCCAATATTCAAGTGTGACTGGGCAAATATTGTGAATGGAATAAAGAAGGAAGATGGATTACCTTCATGAGGGACACAGACAATTTGAAAATGATGCTTTCATTTTGGCATCACAGGCTAAACAAGTTTTTTATTCTATGGAGAATGAAACATCTAATTGGTATGTTGTTTTGCAAGCATCACCAAGAGACTTTCACGCGTTACATATAGAAGAAGATACTTCTTACGAGGCAACTATTCCATTGGATGTAACACAAATTGAAGACAATCATGAGGAGGATGAGAATTTTGCAAGGATAGATGTTGAAGGCATATTATGTGATATATAAATTGATTAGTTTGGTAAATGTCGTTATACATATAACTGTTTAAATTACAAGTAGTAGAACTTTGAATATCATTCTCTTTCTCTTATTGTTTGCAGATTCGTACTCTCTCAAGTGGCTTTTTGGAACTAGGTGATATTATTAAATATACGCATGATGGATAAAGCTCAGGTGAGTGTGTTTCAATACACTTCTTAAGATGGTAACTTTCGAGAATAATTAACTTTATGCTATGTTTTCATGTTGCGTTGTTTAAGCCAAATAAGCAAGCTTCCAAGAGTTCTAAAAGACGAAGCGCTGCGATTGTTGTTGCAATTAGGGAGACAAATAAAAGACTATGACCTTCTAGTGAACCTAGAGATACCATGTCTACTCTAATTACTAGTGATCAAAACATGACTTCAACAAGTGTAGATGCTACAAAAAAAGAAAAGAGGTCCAACTCATTTGAAAATGGTTGCTGAAAATAACTATCAGAAAATGGAGCTTGAATTCAATGAATTCGGGCAAGTAGTTGGCCATAACTCTGATAAATTTGTCAGCATAGCTGGAGCCATAGTGCGGGAGTATGTGCCAGTTTTTATTAAAAATTGGCCTTCGGTGGATGACAATAAAAAAATTGAACTTTGGATTTTTATACAGGTACATTTATTTAATATGCTAATTTTTTTATTATTGGTTATACATTTTTCCTTCAAAGCTTGATTGCCATTTTCGATTATATATCGACCAATTTTTATATTTGTGATAATTGTAGCAAAGATTCAATGTTAATGACTGCCATCAAAAAATGGCATTTCAATGTATGGGAACATATTGGAGGACATTCAAATCGAGATTGAGAAGAGATATCAAACGTCAAGTACCATCCGTCGTGAATAGAAAACGCGCTATTGCCCTTCTTAAACCGAAGAATATAACTTCAGATGAAGCATGTGAGAAGTTTGTAGAAGATACTCTTTCCACTGATTTTCAAGTAAGTTATATTTTCATATGAACTTTAAACTTTGTAGTCAATTATTGTTGGTTTATATTTTTTTCCTTGACAGGAAAAAAGTTCTAAGTTTAGCAAAATAAGAAGTAGTCAGAAGCTTCTCCATACTATGGGTCGAAAGGGTTATTCACGTATGGCTCACGATTTGGTACAAGAACTATCTTTCTTTATTTTTGATATGTGTCTTTATTGATTTCATATACGTGT
>NW_019264985.1:97535-107030 GCF_002742605.1 Olea europaea var. sylvestris
CTTCTCTTAAAAAAGAAATTGATCTTATTTTTAAAAATCGATCAAGTTTTAATTATGAGCTTGTATTCTTGAGTGTGTGATTCAATTTTTTCTTTAAATGACATAAATCTGTTGTTATATACGTTGAATGAGTATAGACTGGTTATGTAAAAATAATGAATACAGTTGTGTCTTAAAAAGCTTTAAATGACATTGTATTGTTTCTAAATTGCTTGCTCTTTTTGATTAATTTGTTGTTATATTCTTTCTTTCTTGCAGTTACATGGAGCTGAAGTGAGTTCGAAAATCTCTTTTGTGCTTGTATCGTCTTGGATCTCGTCTATGTAAAAAGATTTGGCTAGGACTCGTTAGAAGCTTCGGTTATGAATCGTTTACATAACTTTTGGACATTTTTCATAGTTCTTTGGTTAGATGGTGTATATTTTTGAATTGAAGTATTTATTATGTTTTGATGAAGTAATATTGCATATCAGATCATGTTTATTGGCTTAAATGAAGCACTTTTAATTTTTTGTTAGCTTAAAGTACTTGTTCGTAGATAGTAAAAATATGTTTTTAATTCACTGGTTTAATTGGCAAGAAAAATGTAAAATAATTGATCAGAAAAATAAAAATGACATTTACGACAAACCCCAGTTTCGGGAACGTGCAATGCACGTTGCCGAAACTCTTTGCTCTATGACAACGTCTCATCCCACAACAGATGCCTGAACGTTGCCGTAAGTCTACGACAACGTTTTCTGCCTATTGCCAAAAGTGGTTTTTGGTGTAGTGTTTCAATATTTCGAGCATGCATTTTTTGCCAACTATAGGCTCGCGAATAGTGCTTCATATTCACCTACATTATTGGTTGCTTTAAATGCAAACCTTTATGCTCAATTCAATTTGTTGGTGGTTAAATTAGATCAACAAATTCTACTCACCTAGTCACTTTCAAAACTCATTAGTTTTGATTCTAAAACTGAAACAAGAAATAAACGGCCATTTGAGGTGGATATATTTCAATTGCATGCATTTTTCTTTAAATGGGATGGTATTTATAGATTTTTCTCCAAATGTTACGATAATTTAGTTATATTTAGAAAATACCAGATGGCAGCCCCCTATTGGCTCTGTTATAACTGATTTGATTTTAAAATCAAGCTTTATTCATTTGTTCATGCACCCTTTATTGATAGCCTATAACTAGCCTGGATATAGAATATGATTTGCAATCTTTAAGGGAGCCTCCAGTGTCTTCATTCCCCTTGCATATCGCTTACACTTCATTGATGGATAGCTGGGTTCGCAAACTTCATTTTGAGGGCTAACAGTGAGTCTATTCAATTATTAATGAACTGGAAAAAATTTGTAGCAGAGGTTCCCAATCTATGGTTAATGTATTACTTGGAACCACAGACTTCAGTTCTTGATGGTTAGATCTTAAACCTTTCAAGTTTTCATTTGCACGAGTTTGCAGTTGAAGATTTTTGTCCATTTGAATATTTTTGAAATCTGGTTTTACGAAAATTAAAATTAACAAATCCCCCGTGTGAAATTATTTCGCAAGTGAACGATATCGTATACAAATAATAAAATGATAAATATTAAATACATCATATATATGAGGTCTACTTATCTACTTATCTATTCAAATTAAAATTAGCTCTATTTTGGAACACACACACACACACACAATTAATGATTTTAAATTTGGTTTTGGTTTATTCAAATTATTAAATAAAACAAACAATTAAAAATTAAACAAATTTTGAAATTTAATCAAATCACGCAATGCATTAGAATCCCTAATCCACTATTGTTAACCTACTTTACTTGAAATGCTCCTCAATAGTCAATTCTTTTTTATGTTGACAATTGATATTCTTTATGCGTTAATTTTATCTACAGCCTAATTACATCTCCATGAAGTATGCGAATTAGTAAAAATGGAAGGCGAAAACTAGAACATCAATTAAGATTGCAATAAACATACAGTTATCTCTATCTTCTATAGAACTTAATGTTGATTATTATTTGAGCTACAAACATGATTTACCTTTCGATATAATAATGAATCCCCAAAAAATTCTCAAATTGACTAAATAATAAGATGATAATTAATTTAATAGCAGCTAATCAACCAACAACAAATTCATTAACAATGAGGAATTTATGCTATTAAGAATTAACAAGGTTTCATGAAAATGATAACAACAAAAAATTTAGCTTATCATGTTTTGATTATCAAAATACAAGATAAATGATGAATACATGACCAAGATAATTTAAAAGAAAGTATGAATACAGTCTTTTATCTTGAATCTCTTTAATGATCGTAGACGACATCATCTTCCCCTTTAAAAATCATCCAAATCTCTCAAGGACCTCTTGTAATTTTTTTTTTTCCCAAAAATTTGATGTATAACGATATCAAAACCCCTTTTGTTTGACCTGGATTAGGTCTATTTATAGTCTTCAATGGATCTTGAAATGCGTACCTTCAAGGTACCAAATTTGCCCCCACTTTTAAGTTAGAAAATTGAAATCTCAATCTGGGCTAGGAACAGTCAAGTCATGGATCCCACGATCAACAAGAACTTTTTTGGGCCAAAATTGGGCCTTGATTTGTTCGGCAATCCAACTTCAAAATTTGCATTACTTTTGATCCACAACTCATAATTCATCTTTTTTATTTAACTCTAAATTCAATTATCTTTTCAATGATATATTACTACTTCAAAAAATTCAAGCCAAATTATATTTTTAATACTTTATGCTCATGACATGTTAGTAGCAGGTTCAGGTATGGAAAAAATAAAAAAGTTAAAGAAATACTTGCCAGCAGATTTAGAAATGAAGAACTATGGTGCTACTATATATCTCATGCCAAGAACGTTAGTCAAATTATGCAAAAGTTCAACATAAAAAATGCAAAGCAGATAGCACACCATTTGCAAATCATTTCCGCTTTCCAATTATGAGTCTCCAAAGAAAGCAGAAGAAAGAAATGGTATGGCTTCTATGTTGGAAATTTGATATATGTCATAGTCTATACGAGATCCGAGTTTATACCAGATCAGATATTGCTCATGCAGTGGGCGTTGTGAGCATAGATAATCTTAAAAAGCATGATGGAAAGCTAATAAGAGGAATTGAGATAAATACGAGGTACTGCTAACAGATGTTGTGCTTTAGAAAAGGGGAGTTAGCTATACAAGATTTTATAGAAGTAGATTTTGCATACAAAGTTGACAGTATGAGGAGCACTACCAGTTATGTCTTCACAGTTGGTACTACTGCATACAAGATTTTTGTTTTATCCGCTACAATAGAAAAATATATAACATTGATCGTAGCTGGAGAAGAGTGGATTTTGTAACATTGTTTGTTGGCAGAGTTAGGTTTCAGACACGAGAAGAATGTTTTGGATAGTGACACTTAGAGTGCTATACGACTCTCAAGGAATTCAACATTTCATTCTGGGACAAAATACATAGGATTTTGGTGGATGGAGTATTGACACTCGAGAAAATCGATACCAAGAATCTAGCTAAAATGTTGACTAAACTAGTGTGAGAATATGGTTCTCTTAACTCCATTTTGTTCAGATTTTTGTGGACCATTAGATGAGATCGACGGTCGGGATTTAATCTATTTGAAATATTTGTGTTGCCTTGTCTTGGGGGAGATGTTTTGACTTGATGGTATTGATGTTGACACAATAAGGCTCCCCACGTTTTTGCCAGAGGGATGGGTCTTCTCTTCCCTTCATAAGTTGACTTTCTCTCCCTTTCTCTTTGGTCTCTCGATTTTAGCTTGAAGGTAATGGGTTCTTTGCCGGTTTTCTCTCTCTCTCTCTTTGGAAGGTGAATAGCATTACATGGAGCTGTTCCTGAGCCTAAATCAGCCATAAGAGAAAGAAGACAAACTGCTGGATAGCTTTCGGTCGAGCTCGGGTTGTACCTTTCACCTTATTTTCATTGCCTTTGCCTTGAAACTCTTTATTATTTTATAATTATTGTTTGATTGAACTCCAAGGATCCCAACAAACTGGTATCAGAGCGAGGAGGAGTGAAATCTGTCCAAAAATCGATCAAAAACTTCAAGGAAATCGCGATTCCCATTTTTTGGCCGAATCTGAAAATCCAAATCCCGGCCAAACGATTGACCTTTTGGCGAAACTGACCTTGGACCCATGACCAACAGACCAAGGCGCTCCCTGTGGTGGGGCGCGTGACCGGACCGGCCACTGACGACCAGCGGCGCGTGACTCCGGCGACGGCGTGTGGCTGGACTTTCCGGCGAGCTTTTTTCGGGCAGTTTACTTATTTCGATGTCCTGAACGCACTAATATTGTTTGTTTTCTGTTTCAGGTTTTACAGAAAAAGTTGAAAGATTTTGCCCCTGGCTTGACGTCTACAGCAATTTGGTTCAGAAACTTGGTGGTATATATACTGTTTTTCAACAGTAGTTTGGTAAGATTATTCCAAACTCTCCGTTATGTTAGGTTTGGTATACTTACTGGTTTATGCATGATTATTGCTTGGTTGCCTATTTGTGAATTCCGTTGATTGAATTCTTGTGATTAATTTGTAACCTGGAAGCACATTTACTTACATTATATACCTGTGTTTCGTGAACGGATTATGTGATTGTTGTGCTTCATTTCTAAAATTGTTTTTTAAACTCGGCATTCATATTTTTATATTGATCATCTGGAAAAGAATTTTTTCAAAACCTTTTCTGTTTTGTCCACGAGTACAGGCCACTCTTTTACAGAATCTGTGATGGGTTCGAGGGTTGAATTATCGCAATTCGATGGAAAGGGGGATTACTCGATATGGAAATAGAAATTGAGGGCCATTTTGGTCCAACAGAGAGTTGCTAAAGCTCTCGATGATCCCGCTACATTTTCTAATGAGTTAAAAGCTAAACCAACTGAAATTGAAGACATGAATGAAATTGCTTACAGTTCTATAATTTTGCATCTATCTGACAACATTGTAAGACAAGTTGATAGTGCTAAAACTGCTAGAACTTTGTGGATTGCTTTGGATGCCTTGTTCTTAACTAAAACTTTACCTAATAAAATATACCTATTGGAAAAGTTGTTTAGTTTTAAGATGGACCCGGGAAAGGATGTTGAGGAGAATTTGAGTGACTTTGGCATAATTGTTAAGAGTCTAGCTCATAATGATAAAAATTTTGACGATGAGGATTTAGCTGTCATATTGCTAAACTCTTTACCCGAATCTTACAGAGAAATGAAAAATGCCATAAAATATGGTAGGGACACTCTCACTCAAGCTATTGTTTCCGATGCTTAAAAATCAAGAGAACTTGAATTATAAAGAGACAACAAAACTCATTCCCGGGAAGAGAGTCTATTGGTTAAGGGAAGACCTCAGAAGAAAGAATTTAACTTCTATAACAAGAAGGGGAGAGGAAAATCTAAAATGCGATCTAAATCTAAAGATAAAAGCGGTAAGAAATGTTATCACTGTGGAAAGTTAGGACATTTCAAGAAAGACTGCTTCGACTGGAAAAGGAAACAAAAAGACCCGAACAATTCTGATGTTGATAATGCTGCTGTTGTTTCTGAAATTAATAGTTTGCATGTCATGAATGTGTCTGAAGAAGAATTTGACAAAAATTGGATTCTTGACACAGGGTGCACTTTCCATATGTGCCCTGATAGGTCTTGGTTCTATAACTATAGAGAGACTGAACCTAGGAAGGTCTACATGGGAGACAATAATTCTCAAAATGTGGTTGGAGTTGGTGACATAGCCATCAGAATGTATGATGGGGCCGTCACGCAACTCAGAAATGTTAGATATATCCCAAATTTAAAAAGGAATCTCATTTCCTTAGGTTCTCTTGAAGATGAGTGATATACCTTCAAGTCTAGTAACAAGATTTTGAAAATTATGAAGGGTTCTCTCATAGTTATGAAAGGGCCTAAGAGGAATGGTCTGTACTATCTTGAGGGTAGAACTGAAATACCAGTTGATTATAGCCGTCTTACTGTGAGTAAAGACAAAACTGAACTTTGGCATAACAGAATGGGTCACATTAGGTTTAAAGGGCTAAAATCTTTAAGTAATCAGAAATTACTTGGAAAGGATGACATCGAAACTAAGGAATTCTATGAAACTTTTGTCTTGGGTAAGTCCCATAAGGTGAGCTTTGAAGCTAGCTCTCACAGAACCAGCAGACCATTGGACTATATCCATGCTGATCTATGGGGCCCGGAGAAGCACTCCACATTTGGTGGAAGCAAGTACTTCTTGTCCTTAATGGATGATTACTCAAGAAAGGTTTGGATTTATCCTTTGAAGGCTAAGTCGGAAACTTTTGGAAAATTCAGAGTTTGGTTAAAGTCTGTTGAGAATCAATTAGACAAGAAACTTAAAACATTAAGAACTGATAATGGGCTTGAATTCTGTAATAACAAATTTGACAACTTCTGTAAGCAGAAAGGTATAACAAGACACAGAACTGTTAAATACACACCTGAACAAAATGGGGTCGCTGAAAGAATGAACAAGACCATAATGAACAAAGTTAGATGTATGTTGATTAGCTCTAGCCTTGGAAAGGTTTTTGGGCTGAAGCTACAAGTACTGCGGCTTATCTGATTAATAGGTCTCTGTCCAGCAGTATAGGGTTTAAGACCCCACAGGAGTTGTGGACGGGAGAGCCTCCAAATCTAGAACACTTGAGAGTGTTTGGATGTGCTGCATATGCACACCAATCTGAAGGAAAACTTGAGCCGAGGGCTGTCAAGTGTGTAATGTTAGGGTATCCCGAGGGTGTGAAGGGCTATAAGTTATGGGTTTTAGGGGTCCAATGCATTAAGATTATTAACAGCAGGAATGTAGTCTTTAATGAATCTGAGATGCCATGTCTAAAATAGAAAACCGAATAAACTAACAAATCTGAAACTGAGAAGAGTATTCAGACTGAGGTGAAGCTGACTAGGCTAAATTCACCTACACCTAGGAATGACGAAAATGACCCTATACATCATGAAAATGAAAATGAAATTGAAATTGAACATGAACCTAAAGAGGTGACTGAACTTCAAGATAACATTGAACCAGGTGAAGTTGAACATTTTAATGATCAGCCACCTAATCAAGATTATCAGCTTACTAGGGATTGGGGGAAGAGGCAGATCAGGCCAAATCCTAGATATGAATTCCTAAACTTGACTGATTTTGCCTTGGTTTCAGGTGAAGCCCTTGAACAGATAGAACCTGCTAGTTATGAAGAAGCTGTTAATGGAAAATGTTCTAAAAATTGGCTAAAAGCTATGCAGGAAGAAATAGAATCTTTAATGGAGAATAAAACTTGGAAGTTAGTTAACAAACCTAAGGATCATAGGATAGTTCAATGTAAGTGGATTTACAAATTGAAAGAAGAAAATAATCCTAGTGATCCCCCTAGGTATAAGGCCAGATTAGTGGCGAAAGAGTTCACTCAAAAGGAGGGGGTTGATTACAATGAAATATTCTCTCTTGTGATAAAGTACAAAACAATCAGACTGTTTTTGGCATTGGTTGTTCAGTTCAACTGGGAACTGGAACAACTAGATGTCAAGACTGCTTTCCTACATGGGGAATTGGAAGAGGATATTTACATGAGTCAGCCTCAAGGTTTTGAGGTGAAGGGTAAAATAAACTGTGTGTGCTTAAACAAAGCCCTAGACAGTGATACATAAGGTTCGATACCTATGTACTGAAGATAGGTTTTAAAAGGAGTGAATATGATGCATGCCTGTACTATAATGATAGTAAGGAAGGCTGTGAGGTCTACTTGTTGCTGTATGTAGATGACATGCTTCTAGCAAGTTCAAGTAAGACTGAAATCACTAAGATGAAGAACCTTTTAAAATCAGAATTCGATATGAAAGATTTGGGGAATGCTAAGAAGATTTTGGGGATGGTTATAAAGAGAGATAGGGCTGAAAATAGACTAATCATTTCCCAAGAAGCCTATCTAAACAAAGTCATAACTAAATTTGGTATGAATGGATCAAAATCTGTGAACGTTCCCTTAGCAGCTCACATGAATCTTTCTAGTGCACATTCTCCTAAAACTGAGGAGGAATTTAGAGAAATGAGGAACATACCCTACTCTAATGCTATATGTTCCGTTATGTTCTCTATGATAACAACCAGGCCTGACTTAGCCTATGCTATAAGTTTTTTGAGCAGATTTATGTCCAACCCTGGAAAGCCCCATTGGGCAGGTTTGAAATGGTTGTTAAGGTACATTGTTGGTACATTAAATCTGGGTCTAGTGTATGAAAAAAGATCTGAAAAACTTACTCTAAAGGGATATGTAGATTCTGATTTTGCTGGTGACAAGGATAGCAGAATGTCTACCACAGCTTACTTTTTTACACTTGGTGACAATTGTATAACATGGAAGTCTCAGCTGCAACCTTTAGTTACTTTGTCAAGTACTGAGGCAGAGTATGTTGCCATAATCGAGGCGGCTAAGGAATGTACCTAGTTAAAAGGAATTTTAAAGGAATTGAACTTCATGCATGATACACCTGTTATGTTTACTGATAGTCAAAGTGCTTTGTCGCTTTGTAGGAATCCTGTTTATCATGAAAGAACTAAACATATTGAGGTGAAGTATCATTTTATTCGTGAAAAACTGTCTCAAGGTGAAGTTAATCTTGTTAAAATTCACACTGAAAGGAATCCCTCTGATATGGGAACAAAAATTCTACCTGCAGGTAAATTTAAATTGTGCGTATCTTTATTACATATTGACACTGGTTAATTTTTCTTACAGGTAGTGGGCGATGATGATGAACAGTTCTTCCATGTGCAAATTCGTAACCAAGAGAGAGTGTTATGAGAACCAAGGTGAAGAATGTGAGAATATGGTTCTCTTAACTCCATTTTGTTCAGATTTTTGTGGACCATTGGATGAGATCGACGGCTGGGATTTAATCTATTTGAAATATTTGTGTTGCCTTGTCTTGGGGGAGATGTTTTGACTTGATGGTATTGATGTTGACACAATAAGGCTCCCCACGTTTTTGGCAGAGGGATGGGTCTTCTCTTCCCTTCTTAAGTTGACTTTCTCTCCCTTTCTCTTTGGTCTCTCGGTTTTAGCTTGAAGGTAATGAGTTCTTTGCCGATTTTCTCTCTCTCTCTCTCTCTTTGGAAGGTGAATAGCATTACATGGAGCTGTTCCTGAGCCTAAATCAACCATAAGAGAAAGAAGACAAACTGCTGGACAGCTTTCGGCCGAGCTCGGGTTGTACCTTTCACCTTATTTTCATTGTTTTTGCCTTGAAACTCTTTATTATTTGATGATTATTGTTTGATTGAACTCCAAGGATCCCAACAACTAGTAATCATAGAGAAACACGAGTTGCGTTCAACTCTTCTAGAGCGACGAGAAAAGAAGATCCATACAATAACTTCCACTTCAATAGTGCTGACAAAGAGAGCAAGATTTTTCGGGGTGAGGTGCAGTAGTGTC
>NW_019264985.1:108528-141842 GCF_002742605.1 Olea europaea var. sylvestris
AAGATTGAATAGCAACCAAGGTGAATCAATTGGTTGTGGTTTGGAGCCGTTTGAATTGGTTGTTGGTAGAGAAAGGTACGTTGAACTGAGTCTGGAAAATCACTGTTTGAAGATCTTTTGAGAGAGCTTCCGCAACGGTTAGATAATTATTTTCTTTTTCTATCTTCTGATTTTATTATTATTTTTTTTTTTTGCATTTTGATGGATGTTTGGACTATTTTCGTCCAAAAGGATCACTGCAGTCAAAGAATCTAAGTATCAGATTTAATGGAAGCACTTGGCGCCAATATTAGTTTAGTTAGTTAAAGTTTGTTAATTCGTTAATTCCCGCCTCTTTTCCATTTTTTGGTTTGATATTTAGTGTATGTACATTTAATTTTACAAACAAGTTGAATAAGAAATTCTATGATATTCATGTGGAAAATTGTCTGTTTGTGCCTACTTCACTAAAGACTATTTGGGAAGAGCTGAGCAATTGTAGTCCCTTTATATTCATGTGGAATGTGTAATTGTGAAGGAAAAAAGAAGCTGATTGAAGGATCCTATTTTCCCAATCAATAAGGTGTTTTTACTTTTCTCTTAAAAAGAGCACAAAAGAGTTGTAAATATGACTGCTGTAACTACTGATTCCTTAGCATTTTATGCCAGAAGTGATGTAAAGAGGACAAACAGAAGGTAGTGTTATAGTAAGATTCGGAAAAGTAAAAGAACTATTTGCACCTATTGTGGATATGGAGATCATGTTGTCGATAAATGTTATAAACTCCATGGATATCCACCAGGCTATAAGACAAAGCAGAGATCCAGTTCAACTAATCAAACAGGACCTGGTTCAAACAATCAAATAGGTTATAATATTCAGGCAAATAATGCTATGTCTAACAAAGTTTTTGATTCCATTCCAAATCAAACTATTGGCAATGTTGGAAAATTTGTGCAAACGTTGAGCCCAGCATCTATGAGTATGTTGAGCGACATCTTACGGCTGCAAATATGGAAGATGAAGGAGTTAATTCTGGTCATATCAGGTACATGCCTTTCTATTTCCATCAATCAAATATTCAATTTCCCTGGACATTGGGTACTAAATTCAGGGACAACTAGTCATGTTTGTTTCAGCCATGCATCTTTTCAAACATTGAAGGTAGTGCAGAATGCCTATATCATGTTACCTAATCACACCAAAATTCTTATACACTTTGCTGGAAATTTTAAACTCACTCTTGAATTGATTCTTGAAGATGTGCTATTTGTCAATTCAAGTTCAATCTATTATCTATTAGTTCTCTGACCAGGAACTTAAATATAAGCATCAGATTTCTCACTGACTATTATGATATTCAGTACCTATGCAGGTCAAAGATGATTGGCAAGAGTAAGAGAGTTGATGGTCTTTATATCATTGATGCATCATCGAATGCGATGAAAAATGAATGTAATTCGTTTAAAGTTGTCTGTAATTCTGCTTATCCTGAAGCGAATTATGCGACTTCTAATGTTTTGCATCATAGACTTGGTCATTTTTCTTTTAAAAGATTGGAGATTTTGAAAAATAAGTTACATTTCAAGAATGATAGAACTGATAATGCACCTTGTTATATCTATCCACTTGCTAAGCAAAGAAGGTTATCATTTGTCTCAAACAACCATTTATCTCCAAATGCCTTTAATCTTGTTCATTGAGACACTTGGGGTCCATATAGCTCTCCAAAACATGTTAGCCACAAGTTTTTTTATCACATTAGTCGATGACTATACAAGATTTAATTGGGTTTACATTATGAAACAAGAGTCAGATGTTCATACCATTATTCCCAAATTTTTCAGCCTCACTGAAACACAAATTTACAAAGTCATTATAGTATTTAGGTTTGAGAAAGCCCTGAATTACATTTCACAAAGTTTTTCAACTCAAAAGGTATACTCTATCAATTTCCTGTGCAGTATGACCTGAGCAAAATGCAGTTGTTGAAAGAAAACATCAACATTTATTTAATGTGGCTAGAGCTCTATTCTTTCAGTCACAAGTTCCTATTTCATTCTGGGGTGATTGTGTCCTCACAGCAACATACCTCATCAATTGAACTTCTTCACCAATTCTACAAAACAAGATACCATTCTCTCTACTTGACAACACTCTATTGGATTACAGCTTTCTTAGAGTATTTGGAAGCTTGTGCTTTGCATCTACCTTTTCCTATCATTGTCCAAAGTTTCATCCTAGAGCAAAAGCTTGCGTATTTATTGGTTATCATCCTAGTTTTAAAGGTTATAGATTGTATGATATTACTCGTATCCCTATTAATGAGGTGAAATGAGAACCATTTGGTTCTGGTTCTAATTTTAGTTCTACTTCTATAACCAAGAAACAAACAAAGAACTAAACTTAATATTTAAATTTTATTTTTTTTATACGTATATTTTTTTATAAATGAGTGAATCAAGATTCACACACAAAAAAAAAATCAAAATTCAATTGAAAATCAGGATAAAAAGGTCATGAACCTTCGGTTTCTCGTTTCTCAATATGGAGATTGGAGACCTTAATTTATTTTGAAGACCCATACCCTAATTCATTTATCATTTTCGCTTCTTATCTTGATTTTTGTTTTAATATCATGGATCTTGGTTCGCGCTTTATGACTCTCACATAGCGAACAACTACCGTCCACCGTCGCGCTCAGCTACAAGGGTCGCATGAGTTTTTGAAATTACATGCCCACGCAAAAGATTTAGCACTGTGTATATAAGGTATATTTTATCTATGTTATAAAAGCTTATGCATATATGTATATCTAGGTGGCGACTAAAGTAACTAAAATCTGTTTGGATGCGATAAGTACAAAGTGTTTGGTACAAGTATTTCATTGTTGAAACATATGAGTGCAATAGTACTTGATTAGGGAACATACCTCTTTGTTGTGACTGATGGCTACTATTCCATTCAGATTCTACGAATAAAAATGAAAAACTATTGAGGGAACTCACTAGGACCTATTCTTCACTTGCCAACCTTTTTGTCCTTGTGCACCATTTCGCACCTTTGAAAGGGAAAAGGATAAAACTCTAGTCATGCGATTTGGTGTAGCAAAAGCATTATTATTGAAAGTAAGATATAGCTAGGGATGGGAATCAAGCCTGCCGGCTCAGGTCGCCCATAGCTCAGCCCAGAAAAAGCTCGGGTTGGCTCAAGCTGCCCGTAGCTCGACCTAGAAAAAGCCCGAGCCGGCTGGGCTCGAGGCTTGGTAGAATCAAACCAAGGCTCGGGCCAAGCCCCAGTTTGGGGTGTTCGGCTCGAGCTCGACCCTATATATATAAAAAATTCCAAATCAAAGGCAGCAGCCTGCGGCCTTAGAGAGAAAAAAAAATCGAGCTTGCTCAACTTGGTAAGGCTCGAGCTCGGGCTCATAAAAAAACTCAGATCATTTTACCTAAGCCGAGTTTGAGCCTCGAGTTTTGGCTAGTGAGCCCGCTCAGCTCGGCTCGGCTTGGCTTGTCGACACTCTTGGATATAGCCTTTTTAACTTTCTGTTTGAGCCATCGTCATTGAATTGAAGATTTCCTTGATTTTGGCAAAAGCTTGTCGATAGACCTCTTCCCATTTGTCCTCACCTTTTTCTTCAACAATTCCATAGAGAGGCCAACAAGGCTGCTAACACTGGTAAGAACCTTCTCAAATACAAGTAAAAAGCTTTTCCTTTGCCCCCCAGGGCACATCCAAGTTGGCGGAACAATCACATTGGGGGGCTTTGGAACCAAGTGTGGGGAGTTCGATTCCTGGTTGGAGCAGCCAAGTGATGTAATAACCAGAGGAAGGGTTGGAGCAGCTTGGTGATGTAATAACCATGGAGGAGGGTCCCTTTGGGGAAGGAGTAAAAGTCATGTGGGAACCTGGGAACCAACAAGGGCACAACCTGCGATTTACCTCCACTAGTCGCTGAGGGGCCGGGGGCTAGAGGTCCAGGATTTAGTCCGGCTAAGCTGGGACACCTGGGTTAAAAAAAAAAAAAAAGAGCCTATCTATACGTACAAAGAAAATCACAAAAATAGTACAGGTATTCAAAACAAATGAAGTTGTTGAGGGAAAAGAAAAGGCATAAATAGTAAATGAAAAAACAAAGAACTGTCACATCATCATTTTTTAAAATTCTGTAGCTTACCTGTGAAAATTTCCAGTAAGTTTAGCATAAATCCCTAAAAAATGGCATGGGTGCTGGCCAGGTTGTGTGACATAACACGTATTTTCTCAATTGGGCAAGAAAGGACAACCTCTTTTGTATTGTGCTTTGTCTAGTCATTGAATTATGAATCAATTATTGATGCAACGTAACCTCCATATATGTGGCCATGTTTGGTACCCATTTTTTTAAAAATGTATTTTTCTCTCTCTTCTTTTCAATCACACATTCTTTATTAAAATAGTATTACACGTAAATAAAAAATTTTTCCTTATTTTTTAACCACACATTTCCCATTAATTTACTATTCAAAAATACATTTTCACGTAAAAATATCTACCAAACACCTCTATGTTTGCCAACTTAAGAGCATCTTCAATAATGCTTTAAATTATATCTAAATTATGATTTAAATGTTTAAAGTGGTCAAAAACTTCTCCAATGAAGAGATGCAAAGGAAATGTAAATTACATTTTTTCAGGAGAAAATGCATTTGTATGTGTGTGTGTGTGTGTGCACACACCCTTGCACCAAATTTTTTTAGATCTCCTTATTGGAACAAAATTTAAATTTAGATCCATCAAAATGAAAATGAGAATGCAAAAGTAATTTTGAAAATGTCAATTTACACCCAATTTTACGCCATCATTAGAGATACTTTGATCTAATGCTAGTGATCGAACTGCTAACAAATAAATTGCAATATATAACATTTTTGTAATTATTTTTTATAAAATGCTTTTGAAAAATGGATCGCCAAAAACATTTAATTTAGTTTATTCTAGATCTATTGAAAATAAAATTGGATTCATCATCGTAATTGGGCAAATGTTTCTTTTGAAAAAAGGACTGTTAGTTTGTTCCTTGGAAGTGGATTCTACAACCCAATTTCATCTTCTCCATTTTTTTTGTACTTCTTGTGACTCCAGTTATAGATTCATTATCATTTTCATTTTATTGATTCCCCGAAATCAATGGAAAAGATTGTTCTTTTCATATGCTATAAAGGAACCCATTATTTATTTGCAGAAATTTTATCTAAGCATTCAAAATATCATATTAGCAAAAAATTTATTTGACATAATATGAAAATTTTTTCTAACGAAAATACTGCCACAATTTTGTTATCCTATATTTTTCAGTAAAAATAATATATAATATCGAGTTTAGTAACTAAAGCAAGCAACAATTCTATTCTACTTCCGAGTCCTCGTGGCTACAGAAAGGTTATTGTGTGTCCATCTTACCCTTTTATTTTTATTGAACATAATTTTCAAATTAATAATTCTATAATTTTATTATTTATCAATTTTTATAATTATGTATTTGTATGTTGATTTTATAATACATATTGAAGCTAGATTTTGAAGATATATTGTATGAATATCATTACAAGATTTTAGTGGTAAGACTTTTGTATTGCAATGTCGACTGCATCATCTGAAATGTGACACCTCAAGCGCCAGATTCAAACAATTTCCCAAGGCAATTACACCTATCTGGCTTACATTGAAGAAGCAATGCTATTGTCAGATCAACTGTCGACTGCCGACAAACCTCTTGAGTGGCCTCAAACCTCTCTTTGCTACATTTATCACCGCCTTTAATTTCGCAACCTGTGAAAAGGATTTCACCCCGGAGGATTTTCAAGTGGAGCTTCTCAGCTTTGAAACACTCATAGAGGCACATCAACCCACTGTATCAACAGACACCTTTGCTTTTGTTGCTAACTGAAGCAAGGCTTACTATTTTATTAAGAAACCAACTAGGCCCCCAGGTTTCTCCACTCAAGCCCGCTTTCCTTCTCATGCCATTCACCCAACCATGTAGGCTCACTAAATGCTAGGCCTAATCAGCCCACTTCACTTGAAAATAGGCCCATATGTCAGATTTGTGGGAAAAAAAAGGCCATGCAGCCCTAGATTGCTATCACCGGTTCGATTTTTCTTATCAAGGTCGACACCCACCTTCTGAACTAGTTGTCTTGGATGATAAGGAAAATTCAGCATATGCCCAATAGGTGTGGTACGCAAACAGTGGAGCCAATGCCCATATCACTAATACTACAACAAATCTCACTTTATTGCAACCCTACGTTGGAGAAAACACCATTATTGTTGGAAATGGATCAATTTTAGTGATTAAAAATATGGGTACCACGTCCCTTAAAACAAATACTTCAAATTTTTTGCTTAACCAAGTCCTTCATTGTCCTAATACCTTTTCTAATTTAATTTCCATTAATCTCTTTTGCCTTGATAATAATTGTTATTTTGTATTCACTGGATCTGATTTTTGTATAAAGGAGAACAAGACGGGGTGGCTCCTACTTCACGGGCAAGTTAAGAATGGACTCTACCTAATTGCAGTTACTAAATCTTGTTCAACAAAAATTTCATGCTTTACTGTCAAAGTTGGTGTCTCTACTACTCTAGATGTCTGGCATGATCGTTTAGGTCACCTTTCCCAAGTTATTTTAAGTCAATTATCTTGATCTAAGTATCTGTCTATTTCATCCAATAAATTAGGGTTTTGTTGAGCATGTCCCCTAGGAAAAGCCAAACAATTACCCTTTAGTGAGTCTACACGTCAATCTTCGCATCCTTTATCTCTTATTCATTTTAATGCATGGACATCTCTGGTGGTTCAAAATATAATGTTATTTTTGTTGATGATGATTCTATCTCTATCCATTAACTTATAAAAAATGAAGTTTCGAAATTTTCAAACAATTCAAAGCGCTTGTCGAAAATATATTTTCTAGTAAAATTCAACAATTTCAAACAAATAATGGGGGTGAATATCTCTCTACCCAATTTAAAAGTTTTTTTTGCAAGAAAATGGTATTTTTCATCGCTTAACGTGTCCTCATACATCTCAACAAAATGGTATAGCCGAAAGAAGACATCGCCACATTGTTGAAACAGGTCTCATCCTATTAGCTCGGTCCGACATTCATAATACATATTAGCCAGATGCATTTCTAACATCAGTATATTTAATAAATAGGCTTCCAACAAAAGTTTTAAATAATTTAACACCTTTTTACACGCTCCATAAAACCATGCCCCGTTATTCTCACCTTCACATATTTGGATCAGGATGCTTCCCTTTGTTAAGACCATATGAGCCTCATAAATTATCCTTTAGAAGTAAAGTATTCGTCTTAATAGGATATGCCAGTCAAAAAAGGGGTTACTACTGTCTTGACCTAGCTACAAGGCATATCTATGTGTCGCAAAATGTAATTTTTGATGAACAACATTTTCCTGCAAAGGGTCAAGTGCAAATTTCTCCTGCACTATCGAGCTCGAAATTGACCAGTACACTTTTTCCTTCTCCTCTTTTAGATATGCCTATTCCACCACCCACTGCCACTGATACAATAGCATCACCTACCCATGAGACTGTCACCCAGTCATAAACTCATTTCCTGACTCCCATTTCCTCACCCAAGCCGATTCCCAAGATCTCAAAACTCTCCATCCTGAACCACTTGAAAACCAGTCCATAGAACAAATTTCCATTACCTCACATGAACCTCTCATTCTTGTCACACACCTTAATAGGGCAATAACCATTCAATGAAGGGTAACTCAAAACTTAATGCCTTCCCTGATTTTACAATGTTTTATACTACCAAGTATCCCTTGTAGGTACTCTCCTCCATTATCACTGAGACTGCAAACATCCAATTATACATAAGCAGTTGTCTCTCCAGTGTGGTGTGAAGCAATGGGATAGGAATTTGATGCATTAATGGTGAATGGGATTTGGTCACTTTGTCCTTGCCCACTTGGTAAGCATGTCGTACACAACAAATGGGTTTTTAAAATCAAGAGATTGTCTAATGGAAGTATTGAACGATTTAAAGTGATAGAACATAAAATGTCATGTTTTTCATCTATTAATGTTGGCATTTTGTGATTAATTGATGCCTAAATGTACTGAGTACCCTTATATTTTGATTTAGGTCATAATTGGATGATGATGGCATAAATTAGAAGAAATGAGCGAAAAATAACTAAAGTGAAAGAAATCAAAAGTTGAAGGACTAAAATGCAATTATCCAAAGTTGAACCGGAAGGCGAAACGAAGGAGTGAAAGATTTGAAGGTCAATTGATGGAAGATTCAAAGTGTTAGAAGAAGAAAAACAAGAAAAAGAAGCCAAGAAAAGAGAACATGGAAGTTTAGGGATCAAAGTGCAACAATTAAAATTATTTTATACTGCGCGCGCACGGGCTTAAAGTGGCACACGCACAAGGACCTCATTCTTGCATACCGAGATCAAAACAACAAAGTGGCGCACGAGCACGGGCCAAAATTTTTGTGACGGGCCAGTTTCCTTATTCTGATGAAATTTTACATGAAAATAATATTTTTGACATCATATACATACCTAAAAAGGCCAGAATGAAGGAAACCTCCTTTTGTATCTAAAAATCTTATATTCTATGTATATTTGGAGGCGAAGAATGGAAACCATAGACTTTTCTTTTTTTGTTTAAGGATTATTGATATATTGCTAAACTTTATCTCTTGGTCAAAGGATATTGAAACCTATTAAAACTGTGAGATCTAAATAAATTCATTATTTTCATTCATATTTTATGTATTATATATTCTTCTATGCATGATTTTATGGTTGTTGTATTTGAATTCTAAGAAGCCTATTAGATGTTCATGTACTTCGATCGACTGCTTGTTTAAAGAACAAATACATAATTATTTGATATCTTTGACATTATGAAGCAACTAGAGTTTGATTAATCGCTACTTTAGAGGTTATTAAATTCTAGGGAGGATATTTGACTAGATTAAACATGACCCCTTGTAATTGTGCTGTTTAGTTTCATTGATTTATCTAGTTTCCCATGCTATTATTAAATGAAATATGAAGTGCTTTTTTGGGTTATTTGATAATAAGGATTGATTGGATCACTTGTTTTTCGGTTAATTACAACTAAGGAGAAATATGAAATATAAATTTCAACGATAAATACTAAAAATATGAATTGGTAATTAGTTATGGATCTATGATCAGTTCGGAATTCCTACAGTGGATATTGACGTAGACCAAGGTTCGTTCTATTGATTTAATCCATTTTACTAAATTGCATTGTTTTTAGTTAGAATTGATTTCATCACAAACAAAACCCCCTGTTATTGTTAACATTGCATAAAGTTAGACTAATCACTCTTCTTGGTAACGATTCTTCCTTCTACTACTACATACATTTTTTGGAAGTGTAGGTTTTATTATTTTTTATACCTGTGACAACACGGCATAAAACCCATTTGGCTGCAAAAGGCTTTGATCAACAGCGTGTTGTTGACTACACAAACACATTTTCTCATGTGGTAAAACTACTTCTATTCTCATTGTGTTAGCCTTGGCCGTTTCATTTGATTGGCCTATTCGGCAATTAGACATTTCAAATGCTTTTCTACATGGCTATCTTGATGAAAAAGTTTTTATGGAACAACCACAAGGTTTTGTAGATGAGACTAATCCTGATTATGTTTGCAAACTTCATAAGTCACTTTATGGTCTTAAACAAGCTTGGTTTAGACGATGGCCCCAACGCCTACTTGAGTACGCTTTTGTTGAATCAGCTGCCGACTACTCACTTTTTTTATACTACTGAGACTGTGAAATTATTTACGTTGATATAGTTACTAGGTTAAGCGCACATGCAAATGATACTTTTATTCAATCTCTATCAACTAACTTCATGGTTAAAGATTTTGAAAATCTGAATTTCTTTTTAGGTATTCAAGCATCAAGAGATTCTTAAGGTCTACACCTTTGTCAAACCCTGTACATCATAGATTTACTACATAGCACCAAGATGGCTAGTGCAAAGCCACTTGGGTGTCCCACTACATCTGGTCCGAAGTTATCTTCTACAAAAGGTCCCTAATTGTCTGATCCAACAGAGTATATAAGAGTGGTTGAGGCACTTCAATATTGTACTTTCTCTAGATCGAATATTGCCTATGCAGTAAATAAATTTTGCTAATTTATTCATTATCCACGTGAACTTCGTTGGGCTATTGTCAAGAGTGCTTTGGTATCTAAAGGGTAGTATTGATACCGATCTATTGTTCAATCTAGGATCTATTTCTCTTCAAGCTTTTTTGTGACTTAGATTGGACCGATAACCCTAATGATCGTTGTAGTACAACTAGATATACAGTTTTTTGGAAAAATTTTTGATATCATAGTCTACCAAGAAACAAACAATTGTCTCCAAGAGTAGCTCTGAAGCCGAATATTTTGCATGGCCATTGCCATAGCTGAACTCTATTGGATAAGAATGCTCCTCAAGGAACTTGGTGTCTTCCTACCATACACTTCTACACTATGGTGTGGTAACATTGGAGATATCGCCTTGGCTTCTAATCTCATTTTCCATGCCCGCACAAAACATGTGGAAATTGACTACCACTCCATTCGAGAAAAGGTCATCAAAAAAGATATTCAGGTGCAACATATTTCCACCCAAGATCAGATTGCTAAAATCTTCACAAAGGGGCAAACAACCGCCCGTTTGGTGTACTTTGGTCCGAACTGATGGTGACGATCATCCCCATCACTTTGTGGAAGGGTGTTAGACCAAGCAATCACAATCCTCAATCTCCTCTACTCAACACCCCTCAGTCTCCTCAATGTAATACTGGTCCTTCCATATCAGTAACGACTCCACAATTATCTCCAACGTGATCTCTGCATTCCATTGATTTCTCCTCAATTCTATTAATCATGACAATTTTACATTCCAGAACTTTAGTGCATTCCATATTTTGTATACTGAACTTTTTTATTTAAAGCCATTGTAATACACAAAAGAGGCAAGTTGGCCCTTCCATTCATCTTATACATTACTGTTGTTCTACAGTTTTGTTATTTTAACTGTAATTTGATAGTTTAGTAATTACTAATATTAGTTCAGAAAGAGAGCAGACTAGCTTCATGGAAAAATGCACACCATTTGATGCATTTATGGTATGTTTGTTAAGGTGCATTAAACAGCACGGATGATTTTGAAGGAAAAATTCATTAAAATCTTGTATATTCTCGCCTTTTTTCGATTTTTTGGAAGGAGAAATTGTAATTAATGTCACCAAAAGAAGACGATTAAAAGTTAAAACAATGGAATACAATTTTGTCACCGATGACAACTGTAATCAAATAAAACAAAATCATCTGAAGTGTGGGACATTTCATTCCCCTTACGGTGAGTGAATAGACAAGAAACACAACCAGCATTTGGTGCAAATAAAAAAACCTGCTATAATTTTTGCTATACACTTGAGGAATCACATATGGCAATGGACAATTTGAGTTTTAACTCCTGCGTTAATAATAGTCCTTAGTACCACGAATAATGTTCTGTGTACACCAAGTTATACACTTCTATTTACACTTTGCCACATGACAAATTGTTATTTGCCATTATTTAAAAAAAAAATTGTTTTTTCATCAAATCACATTTTGATAATAATGCAGGTATCAACAAGAGTGTACACATTGGGTGTACAAATGACAAAGTCTAACTGCCACTGCTTTTGTATCCTAGACAGACAAGGTACCATACAAATTTTTTGACTAAGCTGCCATAACCACTCCCCCTGTCATGTCATCTTAAGTGATTGGCCTAACCAACAGAACATTCTAAATTCTAACCTTGTCCCGACTTTGTTCTCCAACTATGTCCCTTGCACGAAATAAGCAATCATTCCGATCACGGCAAGTGGGTTGGTTCATTTCTTCCTATCTACCTATTCTCGTTCGTGATCATGTTGGGCAAAATGTAGTCGTGTGAAAGAGCAACAATATAAATATAACCCCAATCCCTCTTAACTAACAAATATGTGTTTAGTTTTAGGCCAACCAATGGTGGTGGCTTCCATGGGGTATACTGTTTCATTGGTTCTCATAGTATTCTCTCTCCAATTTTCACTTTTCTTTACTTCTTTTTCAAATTTTGACACTCATTTTCAATTTGTAATGCTAATGCTATATGGATCTGTCACATTTTTGCTTACGTGAGTAATAGTATTAATATTTACCAAGTAAATTGTCACAGTGATATTTATTTTGACCGAAATAACAAATATAGGATACAAACAATATGCTAGTTTGTAACAAAAAATAAAACTTAGGAAAAATTGTAGTAGTGGTCCCTAACAATTTAGTTTTAGCATACTTTACCCTAACGGCCTAACCTTTATTTTGTGCAAGAGAAGGTCCCTAGCTTTTCATAAATATGCACCTGAGGTCCATCTGGATGGAAACCGTCATTCCTTGAAGCATTTGTTACCACGGCGATTTTATTGGATGTTGATACTTTTTGGACGGTATTTTGGACAGTTCTATTGGATGTTGATTCCTTAATTTTTTCAATCAACTGACGGTGTTTGGACGATTTTTGTCCAAATGGACCTCATGTGCATATTTATGAAAGATTAGGAACATCTATTGTCACAAAATGAGGTTAGGTAAATTCTGCAAAAAATGAAAAGGTTAGGTATCACTACTGCAATT
Organism: Olea europaea var. sylvestris; assembly: GCF_002742605.1. Lineage (NCBI taxonomy): Eukaryota > Viridiplantae > Streptophyta > Magnoliopsida > Lamiales > Oleaceae > Olea > Olea europaea. The sequence goes on from NW_019264985.1 coordinate 121,259, forward strand.
TTTCCTAAAATCTAATTGTCTAGCTAAATTTTCTTACATGTTCTAATGTAGGCCTAGACATTTTGATTAAAAAAATTGAACCTCCCGAACTGAAATTGAAAACCGACTGTGTTGGGTCGAATTTCGGTTCCTGAACCAAAATTGTGGATACCCGAATAACCAAATTTTTATTTTTAAAATTTATAGGTTGGATAAAAAAGAAACAAGTCCTAATATTCTAATTTGGATAGTAATTTGTCTCAAGCTCTAGACTTTAACCGTAAGAAATCATAATTAGCACCTACTTTTTTGCATCTCGTTTCATCTTTGATTGTTGTATTTCAGTGGTTAATATATGTTAATTTTTACAATTTAGGCTTTCTATGATTCAAAAGTTTAAACTAGGGTTGTGATGTAAGTTGATGAATTGAAGAGTTCATTCTTTATAATTAGAGCCTTTTGTTTTCTTAACTTTTATTTTTATTTTATTTTTTGTGTAACACATAGCAGTTGAACACAATATATTTATATATAGCTTGGATTGTGGTGTACCTCTTTTGTTATCTTGAATTCGTGGTTCTCTTTTGAAATATAAGTTTTCCATTTTTTACTAAAACATAGCGAGTTCAATATGTAGGGTGCAATTTCTTAATACTATATATTTATGTATCTAGTTAGTATTTTTTTACGCCAGCTCATATTTATAGATGCATGATGCATCTTTAAATTTAAAGAGTCAAAATTTTTATGTACTTCAACAATACTCTTTATTTTGACTATTCATTTTACGTTTCTCAATAAATATTTATTGATTTCTCCTTATACCCTTGTTTGAGCCCCATTTTTTTTCAAAAATATGTGGTTAAAAAATATTCAAAAAAGTCATTTATGTGTGAAATTATTTTATTGAAGAATGTGTGGTTAAAAATGAATTATTGGAAAAATGGAGCTCAAAAAGGGTATATTTTATTTAACATAATTTTTTATATGTCAATAACCAGTTAATTTAAATGTGATTTGAACAGTTTAAAAATAAAGTATTGAAATTTGTTTTTATTAATTGCAATCATTATACATTAAGCACCTATTTATTTTGGATTAAAATCTAATCAAAATGTCAATTCAAAGTCATCATTCATTTTAACCACATAATACATGGATCCACAACTTTTCGACCACGTATTTTAAAAACTTCTATAAAAAATCTAATTTTAATCTCCACCAAGCACTCTTTAAGAATAGAGTAGTTTAACATCTAAATTTTGATAGCCAAACTCACTCTCTTTTAAAATATTAAAATAGTCTTTCAGAGCATATTTTTAAGCATTAGTTCTTTAAAATAAATAATATTTTGTATTTAGAAAGTCTCACTACAATGCATTCCTTGAATTGTGTGCGATTGTCCACGCCTTCCTTAGCTCTTTATTGGTCCTTTGAGGTCGGTATACTTAGCTCATGATGATGTCGGGTGGTGAGTAATCATTGCAAGCCTTTGATTGGTTGAAAGTAAGGCACAATTATCATGAGTGCCATGTGTTGTTATGAGAATGGTTGTATGGGAGGCAATGATGTCGCAAGTGTCGTAAAGCAATGATGGTGTTTTCTAAATGACGATGGTATGGCCGAGCTGACCTAACATGGAGAGCGGACCCGTCATAGATCAAGCTGACACATTACTGGCTAAACTAGCATAACATAGAGAGCGAACCTGTCATAGATCGAGCTGGCCTAACGTGGAGAGCGGACCCTGTTATAGACCAAATTGACGTGTTACCGATCGAGCTGACCTAACGTGGAGAGCGGACCCGTCATAGATCTAGCTGACATGTTATTGGCCGAGCTAGCCTAACATAGAGAGTGGACTCGTCATAGACCGAGCTGACGTGTTACTGGTCGAGCTAGCCTAACATAGAGAGCGGACCTTGTCATAGATTGAGCTGGCCTAATATGGATAGCGGACCTTGTCATAGACTAAGCTGATGTGTTACTGGCCGAGCTGACCTAACTTGGAGAGCGTACCCGTCATAGACCGAGCTGACATGTTACTTGCTAGAGATGGTAATTGGGCTTGTTAGCTCGGGCCGCCCATGGCTCACCTCAAAAAAACTCGATCCTCCCCGGCTCGAGGCTTCGGTCGAGCCCCATGCCGGGCAAAGCTTAAGCCAGCCCGTGTGGTTTGCTGGCTCGAGTTCATAAGCCTATAATTAAAAAAATACGAAAAAAAAATGTTTTAAAGACAGCAAGTTGCTGCCATGTTTGGTAGCAACCTAAAATAAAAAAAACACGCGAAAATCGAGCCTATCCGGTTCGGCCCGGAAAGGCCCCAGTCAAAAGCTCAGGTTGAGCATAATTTTTTTGGTCAAACTTTCACTCGGCTCGGCTCGGCTCGGCTCGGCTCGGCTCGGGCCCAAAAAATTCTCGATAATTTTACCCTAGCCGAGCTCGAGCCTCGAATTTCGGCTCACGATTTTGCTCGGCTCGTTGACATCCCTATTACTAGCCGAGCGAATCCATCATAGACCGAGTTGGCCTAACATGGAGAGCGGACCCTATCATAGACCAAGCTAACATGCTACTAGCTAAGTTGACTTAACTTGGAGAGCTGGCCTGACTTGGTAGAGCTTGTCGGTCAAATTGACTTGGTGATCTTTTAGCCTGTCCTCTTTGAAGTGACTAATGAATATTCACAAGCTCTCATTCTTAAATTAAGATAAACCCGAGCTAGTTTTGTGAGTTTTGACACCAACAAGTGTATATATCGAAAGAATCTATATGTAAATGTTTATTAAACGTATATATTAAAAAAAAGTTATGGGTAGAATCGAATCGAAACCAACGGCTCGGATTTGAGTTTGGTTCCAATAGTTCCAAGAATTCGAATGGTTCTATTTACGAAATATTGACAGTATTATGGGTGGTTTTGGGTATTGAAATATCCAAATTGACTCACCAAACTTCCATACCTCATTGTGTGTCACTGAAGAATCACGAGCCTCTTGGAAACTATATGACAAACCCAAAGTTGTTGTGCTTACAATGGGTAGGATAATATTGCCCACTTGCTTATGTGACGGGAAAATTTTATTTACGATTCTTTCCAAATATGAGAACTGTAGTTCTCTCCAAGTGAGCAAGATAAGACTTTCCATCATGAATAGGAAAACATTTCTAATGACAAACCTTCTACTCTGAAGCTAACAACTTTTTCTTGAAAATTCTGTATCACCCGTTTTAACATTGTGAATTATGATGTCTTTTTCATTGCCATATCCTTCCATGAACAAATTCGTTGCCATATCCACATTTTAACATTTCTGTACAACTGAAAAATAGAGTTGGGAAAAAAGTATAAGAAAGTTTGATTCCATGTATGCGAGCATAGACATTATTTTGGCAGAATCTTTTAGCACTAATCTTTGAGCGTTGGATATTTCTAGAAATGGATTGTACATTAATGCCATATTTACCTCGAACAAATCAAGTAAAGAACCAGATAACCTTCCAAATCAACAATAAAGATAAAAAAAAACAGTATCAAAAAAGTTTACCACAATGACAATTTTTTCTGATTGCAATAGAAACTATTAACTTTTATTGTAACCCACCTGCAGAAATAAATTTCTTAATCAACTCTCTCTCTCTCTCTCTCTCTCTCTCTCCCCCTCGCGTGCTTCTAGGCAGTATGAAACGTAATTTTCAAACCATACTATAAAAGGTGACCACATCACACTTTAATTGAGAAAGACGCCACTCATGCTCCCCATAACACTTCCACCATTATGCCCATCCTTTGAACTCTTAAATTCAACATAAAGTTAATTATATATCATCCTAGTTACTTTAATATAATAAAGCCTGATTTCTAGATTACACAGTATTTAATTATTACATTCCAAATTAGTTAATTAAACATAAGCTAAAACAAAAGAAAGTAAAAATCATGACATAACAAAAGAAGAAAAAAAGAAAAAGGAAAAAGGAAGCATGCGTAAGATTACATCGGAAGCAATACTTCATTTATCGCACTTTCAAGGGAAAGCTGCTTTAACCATTCAAACGTTCGATGACGTGACAATGCTTGTTTTCTTGTCCGGTGGTGGTGCTGCTGCTGCTGATTCTTTGTCGTGTTCATTCTTCGAATATTATTTTCTTGGAGATGAAGAGAGTGTGCTTCGTTTTCACTAGCACTTCTCTTGATGAAAACAACTCTGGGAGAAACAGTATCTGATGCATTAGCATAACATTTGCAACCACCAAATAGAACACCATTTTTGTCAAAGAATCTGGGTTTCTTTTTGTTGATGTTATCATTGCTAAAATCACTGCCAGTGCTGTTTCGACTGCCGAAGTTCTTGTTATTATTGTTATTCAGGCGTCGAATTTTGAGATCTTGGAATGCGATTTTTGGTGGGGTGACTAATCCCACATGGAGAACGCTCCAAATTGACGATTTTCTGTCGGAATTACGAAGATTTCCTTGCTTAGTGCTTGATAAACGAAGCTGGGGTGTTGGACTTGGGTCTTCTTCTTCTTCTTCTCCTTCTCCTTCGCCTTCTATTTTCAATAAACTTTCAGTACATTTTTGTTCCATTTCCAATATCAGAAACTAAATTCTGTGTCAATATTCAAGAAAGAAAGAATTGGGTTTTATAGTTGAAGAAAAATGGTTTTACATAGAAAGAGGGACAAGTGGAGCTTAATGATGCAAACAATAAAGATTGAAATAGATGAGAAGTGAGTAGAGTGCAGGAAGGCGACCAAAAATAATGTTCTTTTCTTGTTTAGAAGTCAAGGGGAAGGATTAAGCATATGGCCGGCCAGCTTTTTACCTCAGCATGGACACTTGACTACTCATTCTTTCGAATGATTATTTAGGAGAAACTAGATTTATTTTCACAGAGATGCTCCCTGTCCTGAGTTGGGGATAAGAATAAAAACATGTGGCGCCCCCTATTGGAGGGCGCATGCCCCTGGTCAGCACCCCTCCAATAGGGGGCTCCTCCCTGTCCCCTGGCGACCCTGTTTTTAACTCTGTCCCCAACGCGGGACAAAGAGATTTATTCTTATTTGCATGATCATGATGTGGGGACGCCTTTGCAATATCTCAATGTTATGTCTAAATCTAATATGAATGCAAATACAATATTGTCACGTAACCTGTCTAGAAAAATACTTTAAATATAAGTCTGCATTTAAAGTATTGAAAATGATATAATTATGAAACATTAGAACGTATAGTGAACAATTGTAATAAGATATCGAATATATTATTTTTAGTTATTTTTTTATAAGTTTGATTGTGCCCCACTAACTCTAAATATTTACGTCCGCCACTGAATATTGTGGTTTCCAATTTTTGCATTCAATTCCCCATTTCATAATAGTTGGATTTGAGTTCATAGCATCCTCAGCTATTCATTTTTTGACAAACGCATGCCTTTTTTATGGAAACCGTTAGATAAGTACCTGAAGCTATTACTTCAGTCAAAAGGTTGAGAACCCACATGTTCCTTGTGTCAAAGTTTGGGATTCCAGTGATATTAAATATTTTGAATTAGGGATTGCAATTTGAAATTTTGAATATACAAGTGTTGTAGTGGACCAATGTACACTGTCAAAAGACAGCTTTGTGTTTCCTTCTTTCTTTTTTTTTTTTTTTTTTTTTTTTTGGCTTAAAGGGGACATTATCACTTTTTCAACTTTTAAGGATTAAGATTTGATAAACCTCATCAGCAATTTATTCAAACAACTAGCCCTTCATTCTCTTAATGACAGATAGGATGTCAGATTATAGATAAATTTAGATTAATTTTTAAAGAGCTGGCTTCGTAAATTTTAAGTACAATTTTGGAAATATCAGATTTAGCCTTGTTTGACAGTTATTAAAATCAGATTTTTAGTAGATTTCAATAAAAAAATTGATGAAATATGTGGTAAAAAATTGTGAATCTCATTAAATATATTATTAAAATTATTTGATGACTTTGCCTTTAATAAAAATTTAGATTTTAATTTCTATCAATCAGTGGCTTAAAATGGAAAAGTGTGTAAGAACTAGGTTGGTAAGATTTTTAAGGACTAAAAATGTCAAATGGGGCGAGTATGGGACGGGTCGACTATTCCCATCCCGTCCCGTCAAGTATATTTGTCACCTCGATCCGTTCTTATACTCAATTAAAGCGGGATAGGGCGGAGGGATAGGTTCCCTATCCCATTTATCGTGGCCGTTTATTTTTATTTATTTATTTATTGCTCTTTTATATGTTTTTTTTCCAATATTATTTGTCAACTAATATTCTCGTTAAAATGATAATAAATCTCTTTTTTTTTTGTTTGATAAAAAAATTAAATTTGAAATTTACTTTAAACGGATGGGTAGCCAGGCTGAGACTCTGTTTTTTGTACCTACCCCATCCCTAGCCTATTTACCCGGTTAGATGAGTAATCGTAAAATGGGGTCCCATGTGTATCGAGTCGAGCGAATTTTTTTTACCATCCCTATTAAGGACATGAAATAAGTACTATAGAGAATTAATGTATAAACATGAGTTGATAAATAAAGCATGCATGTCTCTATATATAGGTTGCTCAACGTTAACCCATTCCTATTGATTTGTAGGAAAAAAAACTCAAACCATCACTCTTACAACTAGAATGTGCTGTTTTTCTAAAACGAAATTGGAAAAATAAAATAAGATAATGTTATCAAAATGTCATAAAAGTCTTTGTTTGGTTTTGATAAAAATCAAATTTTAGTAAATTCAGATAAAAATTAATGAAATCAGGGGCGGACCCACATGGGATCATGTGGGGTCAGATGACCCCACAAAATTTTTGGGTTTTTTTTTCCCCTTTCAAAAAATGGTTGTTTTAACTCCTTTTTAACTCACTTTAATACATACCAAATGAAAACGAAATATTGCATTATTAATATCATTTCTAAGCATTCATTGCCTAGTTTTTCGCTTCTTAATAATGTGCGAAATGATCGACCATAGCAAAAGATACGATGTATTAAACTTTTGACCCCACAATCCAAAACGGCTGGGTCCGCCCCTGAATAAAATATATGATTGAAAAATTGTTGATATCATGAGATATGAGCTAAAGTTAATTGTTAACTAAATTTTATAAACTTTTTTAACTAAATCGGATAAAGGTTAAATATATTAAAAGTGTATTTAATGAATTATCAAAGTATAGTCTGTGAGTTAGTGATTGCCAGAGTTGCATGTAATTACGTGGTGTAGATTGAGGATGTTTTTCATTTTCATGGATGGCTTGTGAATAAATGGATGGGGCCATTCCGTTGCCTGTCGACTGGGCAAGGAATGATTTCGATTACCACATATGCAAGCAACTTCAAGGTTTGATAAGTCTGGTTCATCATTTTTTCCAAGAAAAGTATATTCTATAGGTGTGAATACTTCGACTTAATTAGTCTGATTTTTGAATATTTTGCAGTCAGCTATATTTAACTTGGACAGGGAAATACTTCTAGCCTATAAAAATTATTGGCTCATCACTATCAGGGTCGATCCGAAGATTTTTGAGACTCTAGGCAAATAATTATAATAAGGCCTTTTAAAAAAATATTTTTACTAGTGTAAAAGGGCAGATGAAAATTTAAAGACTGAATTGCTATATAGGCAATAAATTATGAACCAAGGGATCAATTTTTTATTATTTATCTTTTACCTCAAGAACTTTTTCTCTCTTTCTTCATTTGGTGGTATTTCCTTTAAATCTTGCGATTCAAATAGGAAAATTTGATAGGAAATAGTGACAGACAACATTTGATATTTATTCATTAGAAGATGAAAATTTTAAAAACATATATATATAAAATAGATGAATCACAATTCGTCACATCAGCTTTGTCCATATTTCCCGTCAAATTTCCCTATTCGAGTAGTTTAATTCATTTCCTTTACCTTTCTTCCCACAGTCTTTTGCTCTATTAAGTAAGTTTCACTCTCTATTTCCTTCCCTACTAGGTAAAATTCCATTTTCATTTTCATTTTCATTTTCATTTGGACCCTTTTTATTTAATTGATTATCTCAGTCTAATTATTTTTACTACTATAATGAGGGAAAATGATTAAATGATATTCCATTTGGAATTGACAAATGAAGCTTAGCAAAAATTAGTTGTGAGGTAATAATTTTCTACTTTTGGAGAAGCATCATAGGAGTTCGTCAACATAGCCATACGTTATTGGCTGAAACATTTAAGATCTATATGAAATTGAGAATTGCTACTTTCATCTCCATTTTTACTCTACTTTTGTTGTAATTTTTTTGGTCTATACATTTATGATTGTTTTTTCATTGTGTCTTGGGTCATTGATTGCTCCATCTATCACCATGATTATTTATTTATTTATTTATTTTGAGACCCCTTTAAGGCTGAAGGCCCAAGGCCATTGCCTTTGTGGCTTTGCCCCGGACCTGGGAGTGGTCATTGTTCGTACTAGGGTAGGACATGGAAGGTGTATCGTCTTCTTCTTTTCCATTTTTTTTTTCTTTTGAAATTTTTTAATAAATATAGAGGAACGTATTTCATAATTATTATTGAAACTACTATTTAAGATACTGCTTAAATTAAATTAAAAAAAATTGCTCATTCGTGAGTTCGTAAAATATTATAAAAAGTTTTAATACGAAGAATTATTAGAGTTCATTAGCAACTCGCAGAGTTCATTAGCAACTCGCATTGGAATCTTTAGAATTGAACAACTAAGTGCATTTCTTTAATTTCAATATCCAAAGCGAGGAAGAAAATGGATAGAAAACACTTTGTTAGCCGAAGTCTGGAGGACTCAGAAATTCAATTGTATCAAATGTAGCTCCACTGTTTATGTATTTCAAAGTCGATATTGCTATTAGTTCGTGTTGGACGCACTGAAGTTGTATATAAATTTAGTGTTAGATAGATTTTGTATTATAGTAAATTAAAATAGAAAATATTCTTAGAATTTTTTATTAAAAATGACATTTATTATATTCTTCGAATTTCTTGACATATGAGTGATTCCGTACTAGCATAGCTATGTAATCTGGAATTACTATTGTTTTGAGAATTTCGGAATAGTAGCCTCAAGGTCCGTTTTGTATGGCTTTTGTTTTTTGTAAAAAAGCTTTTGATAGAAATTATCTTAATTTTAATTTGAAAACTAATTTTTAAAAGCACTTCCTATTTCGAAAGTGCTTTTAGAGGAAGTCAGGTTGGACCAACTTCCTCTAAAAGCTATTTTAATTGTCGAAAGTACTTTCATAAAATTAATCAAACGAGTCTAGAAACAATTTTGGTATCTCAAAAGCAACTTTTAACTTTTCAAAAATCATGGAAAACAGGTCCTCAATTATGTCTGCTTGCGTGTTGGTATATATTCATGCTTAATTACATGAATTTACATTTATGCCCTCTACATCTATTAGCTAATACATAAATAAAATGACCATATACAAAGGACCGCACCTTTATACTAAATCTGGTTTGACTTTCTAACTCCCACTCAATCTTGGGAGCGTTGAAGGTCTTGTAACAACACCATGTTTATGTCTCAAAAATTGAAATTTGCAATGTGACAATGCTTACCTTATCTCCAATTGCTTGTCCAAAATCTTGTCTCTTATGAAGGGTACGTCTACTTTTTGTGCTTTGTTCTCGCATGATTTACAGAAGTAACAACGAAGGCAAAAGCACTTTTGTAGTCATGCGAAGTAAAAAATATTGTACATGTTTGGGGTGATTTATGCTAAAAATAATTTTTTCTAATACGCGAGTTATTCGAACTTCTATACTTTGATTATTTATTATCAATTGGCTAATATCTACCTAATTCAGTGTGCATATGTTATTAGTAAGAAAATTCGCTACCTAGATGAATTAACATGAAAAAAGATAATTTGTGTTGATTCCGAGCAGTTAAAAATCAATGGATTGTATTTAATCAATATGAAGTATTAATAGAGCAATAGAAGGAGATTCAAAATGTTTTAGAAGCTAAATATAACATGTGAAAGTTCAAGAGCTACAAACTTTTGGTACTTGTATCGCGATCGAATCAATTATGGATAATTATGAAATGTGGAGGATCAAATTATAAAGATTTAAAGATAAAGAACTCATGGGGGAAATAAGAGGGGACTTGAACTAAACAAACGGAAACGTCCAAATATCATCTTAAACGAGAATCAAAATCACATGCCTTAATGAAACAACCATGTGGTCGCGCCATGGGGCGATGGCCATCTACAACGAGAAAAGGATAAAATGCAATCGCGGCCCTTTAGGCTTTGCAATCGCATGTTCATTCCAGCCCAGATTTTGTTTCCTATTTCGTTTCAACTTTTACTTGAAACAAGTTTTAACCTAATTTTGGAGCTATAAACACAATATTTCATCGATAATTTAAGGAAGAGGCTTGTGATATATGACTTATTTCAGATGTAAATATAGGATACACATTTAGAGTATGTTTAGAGTGATTTATCTTAAAAACAAATACTAAATGTGTGGCTTATTTTAAACATGGATCCACCTACATTAATTATTATTACAACATAAACTACACGTTTAGTACTTATTTTAAGACAGGCCACCCCAAATATGCTCATTAAAAGAAGTGCAAAGCTGAATTCTTCTCGTAGAGCTTAAATCCAAGCAAGTTTGCGCGATACTAGAACTCCAAAAGTATTTCCTGACCTTGTCGTAATAATTAAAAAAGAGATATTTCATTGGGTGTCAAAATTTGAGGATGGATTATCAAAAATGTCACACTTTAAACTGTCCATCAAAAATGTCAATTCAAGACAATTTTGCCCCTCTGAATCATTAGAATACCTTTTGTGTCCTTGTACCAAAACTGTGTTAATTGTCAGGTAAAATGACAATTAATGTTGGAAACCAAACCACAAAAAAACAAACAAACAAACAAATAAGACATGAAATGAAAACAAAGGGAAGAAAGACAAACCGACAGACACAAAATCTCCAATCTCACTCGTCTCTCTCATTAAAATCGACCACCGCCCGGCTGTCGACGAAATTGGAAGTTTTGCTGCAATCGCCCACTGCCTCACCGTCAAAGACCACCGACAGAACCTTCGGCGTCTAAGATCCTCTACGGTATCTTCAGGTTCGATGTTTTCTTTCCATTTTGTCGCTCCCGTGTAAATTTTTTAACTCTACTAGAATCAATGCTGTTGGTTCATGGAAAATGTACTCTGCTACTTTGAAATTGCAGAAAGGGTTTTCGTGAGTTTCATGTTGTATAAATCGGTTTGGAATTTTTGTTTTGTACTTTAAATTTTTTTGTTTGTTTGTTTTTGGCCAACCCATAATTATCTCCCATTTGTTCAGTGAGTATTAAAGATTTTATGGAAGGAAATAGTAAAAGATAGGAAAAATGGAACACAGCCCTAAATCTTTTAACTGTATTGGAATCAATGCTGTTGGCTCATGGAAAATGTACTATGCTATTCTCAAATTGCAAAAAGAGTTTTCGTGAGTTCCATGTTGCATAAATCGGTTTGGAATTTTTGTTTTATGCTTAAAAAAAATTTTTGTTTGTTTTTGGCCAACTCATAATTATCTCCCGTTTGTTCAGTGAGTATTCAAGATTTTATGGAAGGACATAGTAAAAGATAGGAAAAATGGAACACAGCCCTAAATCATTGCAGACATAACGACTACATATAAAATTTAGTTTTAAACCTTAAATTTAGTTTTTGCATTTTATAGGTGTGTAATTATTATTAGGGGAATAATATTATTATATTTTTAAATTTATATTTGTAACATCAACGTGTTCTAAATTGTAATCGCATTATGTAGTTTCGTAAATAATTCTATGATCATGAAATTACGTTTGAAGCTACCGACCGACCTACACCTATTGAAATAAAGGATTTTTATACCGGTCCATGTATAGATCCAAGAAGTTGATATTTTAGACATGCAGATGTACGAATTAAATAGTATTACTTTAGCTTAAATTTTAAAAACATTTTTATATCTTGGTTTAGGCATTAGGTCACCACTCGAATAAAGTTTTAGCTTTAAATATTGTCCTTTTATAAAATATATATACAACAATGCCGATTAAAATTTAAGCATTAGACATAAATGTATTTTGTTATTCTTGGTTGGGAATATTAGTAATTATTTTATTTAAAATTTGAAGCATTGAGTCACATTTATTTATTTATATTTAATTAATCTTCAAACGCATCATATTACATCTAAGTTTTATCAACTGTTTGATCTGGGCAACATCTAAAATTTAGATTACGTGAGTGTTTTGAGCAAATGATATGAGAAATAATTAAAATGGACGTCTCTTATTTTTCAAGGAACGGCATTTTATTTGTGTGCATAACATAAGTTCTTTGTGCAATTCAAATGAGGAAACTATTGATGGAAGTATTTACCTTAACAATTCTTGACATTCCAGTGAATGCCGTGTAACTTGTGGTGCATTGCTTCATAATCTATGGAAACGACCTTTTTGTTTTCCAATTTTTGTTAGACATCTGGTCTTTCGCATGCTGAGATGCATAATGCACTCCACTATAATTTACTTGTGAAAAGAAATATATTAAAACCACTTTTCGTAAGATGCCTTCTATAGATAACATTTAGAATTGTACCATGATGTGGAACTTGTTGAATTATATTATATTTTACGAACTTGTAGAATTATATTATACTTCGAGCAATTACGTATGACAAAAAAATATTATACTTCAGGCAATTGTTGTACAATTTGAAAAATACTTGGGAAGAAGTTTATAAAATGTACACATCTGTTGACAGACCATTGTTTAGCTAGATTATTAATGATATTGATGTCAAAGGGAAAATTTGTAAATTACTTTTTAATTCATCTTGTTTTTTCCATAAATTGTCCATGTTCAATTCATTGTTTCGTTCAATAGCGTGATTGCCATAACTGTTGTTTTATTATGTACATGTAGTACAGTTTAATTGCTGAGGACATTTATCCGTTCGATATCAAAGCAATAGCACGTCCGCCGCCGTCCCCCAATATCGTCGCTGTAAACTTCTTTCTCTCCCTCTCGCTTAATTTTGTATTTTTCAGTTATTTTTTCCTTCCATTTAGTTCACAGTAATTTGCATTCATCTTGAACTAAAGGGAATTTCATTCATTGCCCTTGCATGTCAATTTAGTTCACTTGCACATGTCAGTTTAGTAGGCAAACCAACTCCCAGTGAACTGTCGTACCCGAGGTTTCACCTCAATTTTTCTCGACAGTTAACCCTCCAACCGTCGGTATCCACTGGTCTCGACAGATCATCTGTCGATACCAACGGCTGACTTCAGTTTTTCTCGATAGTTCACTGTTATGGCGTATGATTTAGCTTCATTAAATTGCTATATACGTTATAAATGTTTATGTTCATCCTGTAACCACATTTTTTCCAATTCACCTTGTAGGCATGATGGAGTTCGAATTCCATATTCCAGAAGATGCAAGGTTGCGGGCCCATATTTTGCAACGTAGCAACCTCAAGCTGGTGAAGACTGTGATGGACCATTTCAACGAGCGACGATGGGAGGACTTCCGCAACTCCTCCCTCGGGTATCTGGCTGAGGTTCCGGATATTCAATTCTCTGCCCAACTCATCCAACAGCTAGTGTTCAGAACCGTCCGCACAAATAAGCTCTATGAGCTATGGTTCAGCGTGCAAGGGCACCTCACGAGATTTGGTCTACAAGAGTACGCGTTTGTGACGAGGTTAAGATGCAGTTCATTCCTAGAGGGTGTTGAATACGAACGATTGCTACAGCGGAGGAGGTTGAAAGAGAGGTACTTCAAATCCAATGACAAGATTTCTTTGGCTCAACTCCAGTCTGCTATGGCCCGATCTTCGACGCCCCGAGCTGTTAGCTACAAGCTAGGGCTGGTTCTAATTCTCAAGGGAGTTTTCAATGCTTGAATAATAATGTCGGTATCCATTTGCATATACTATCAATCGTGGACGACCTCGACATATTTTTTGCCTACCCTTGGGGTAGGGTCGGATATAGGCATCTGTTACACGGATTCCGGGGTACTTGGGCAAAAAAATTCCAAAAGGCAAAGAGGAGGAAGGAGAAGGAGATTACTTACACGGTCCATGGCTTTCCCATCGCCATGCAGGTAGAACATTCGTTGTACTATTGTAGCATGCCTGATTTTTCCCCAGTGGCGTCACGTCTAGAATCTTCTGAAATTTAATTTGTCTTTCTTGCTCCGACAGGTATTAGCGTACGAGGCGCTTCCGAAGGTTAGGGAACGTTTTTCTGAGCGAGTAGGCGAACGATTGCCATGACTTCTTGGCTGGTCGGCATGAAAATAGCCACAGCATCGTACGTGCGATGCATTGTTCAAGAATGTCAATGTATACATAAAACACAATCCTAAGTTCCTTTTCAAACGTTTCGTTACAATCTTGGGCCTTCTAATGTGAGTACTGTAACCTTGTTTTGTAACTCCATGTGTATGCAACACTGCGTCCCACCGATGCTGAGGCTCAACATCCCTATTTTCCACTCTCGTGCCGTACGATGATCCCCTTGTTTCGGTTCTAGATGACATTGCAAGAATCGTTGTAGTGCCACTGTTTAATGCATCGGGCGACGACAGTCGTGACGATGAACATGGGGGAAGGGAGGATTCTGACGAGGAGGCATCCGAAGGAGGAAGCAGTGAGGAGCAGATGTCTAGAGGTGATGAGGAAAAAGGTGCGTCGAGCAGCGATCCCGATGGTGAGGACAGTGAGGATACTGGCGAGTTTAAGGGTGATCGATCCAGTGCCCGTGAGGACACCCGTGGAAGAGATAGGGGGCCTCTTCCTCAACTTGACCACCGTGAGGTCCTTCTCCACAGCGACGGAGCACGACACAGGCAACAGCTGTTGGAACATCTGCACCAGGCCTTACTAGAGGGGACACGGAGGAGCTGCTGTTAGACCAAAGAATCCTATTTAAAATGCGACTTCGGACAGTGAAGCTTGAAATCGAACAGTACGTGAGCTCGAAAATGTACAAATCTTTGAGAGTTCTTAGCTACCCTCGTGGCCCGAGCTGGTCCAACCACTACTGTAGTTGCAACGGGCATCGAGACGGAGGCCAGCATTTCAGGTTTTTTACCAGAAGGTATGAATGTTACCTGCGTACAGTTTTTGCTTTACAATCTTAACCTACGTTTATCGTTAGTCATCATATCTGTGTCTGACATAGTATTGTTCTTGTTACAATTATGACGTAGACGTATATGGAGGACCTGTGAAGCCATGCCCGAACGAGAAGGACATCCCAATG
Source organism: Olea europaea var. sylvestris (assembly GCF_002742605.1). Classification (NCBI taxonomy): domain Eukaryota; kingdom Viridiplantae; phylum Streptophyta; class Magnoliopsida; order Lamiales; family Oleaceae; genus Olea; species Olea europaea. The sequence goes on from NW_019264985.1 coordinate 136,573, forward strand.
GACACAGGAAATATGCAAGGTATGCGAGTTTTTCATTTGTGCAATCTAAATTTATTACTTCATGGACTTCGCAAGGTTGGAAAGTTGTCCCATTTATTTTAATGAAACTGTTATAATGTTGTTTTCATCAGACGCAGCACACATTGCGCCATGCCACGACGATGTCAACCTGCCGGTGGCCGCTGCAACCAAAGAAGTGCAAGGACATGCGTCCCTTACGAGGGTTTTTTTCGATTGTATGTAACGGCGTGTGCACTTACATATGTGTTGATTGGTCAAATGCAGGAGCCACGGAGCCCTCGAATGCGGTTGGGGATGATGATGACGATGACGATGCGGAGGGTTGCGATGGTAAGTTAATTGGCTATATTGGTAGTGGTTCCGTTACGCATTGGATCACATGCGATTTGGGTAACTAACATGGCCCGTTTGGATTTTCTGCAGGCGTTGTTACTAAATTTGTAGCTTCCAGATCGATACTCGAACACGAGTCGGAGTTCTTACAACGAGACAGCGCTCGACACGATTGCGAAGACCGGTCGTTGCTACCAGAACTTCGTATACGGGGGGAGGGTGAAGAGAACGAAGAATTAAATGTTATGAACTGGTCGGAGAGCACGACGATGGTATTGTACTCGTTTTTGGATGGTGACTGAATTGGTGGAGGTCAAGTTGAGATGTTAACTACATGGACAAATTCATTGTTATGGTTTTTATATAACTTTACATTTCACGTACTTGGGGATACCGTGTCGATGCTTTCTCCCATTCATCACATTTTGCGTTGTCTGTGTTAAATGTCGTGTCGATCTTGGATGTTGCTGACACTTGCAGCTACTAGTACTACAATCTTTTTTTTGTGACTTTCAGTACATGCATATTTCGGGGATGGTGTACATTTTCTCACGACGACCTTATTTTTTGTCAACTTTCTTATTCTATTTTGTTACATGTTTTCAGTGATTTGAACTGCTGTGTACAATGGTTATTTGACTACTTACTTTGTTGTGGAGTGGTATACGTGGTTCTATGAGTTTGACTGATAAGCTCATCTCATTTATGCACATTGCTAAATGTCCGGTAATCCCAAGGTAAGTAAGTTGCTAAGTTTATGTAGGATGTGTAAATGATGGATTATTTCCTATGTGCAAGGATAGAATATTGCTTTTCTTTACAACTGATTTTTATTTTTAAGGGTCGATTGGTGACAATTTGGGTAGGTGTCCATAGTTGCATATATCTCTGGTAACATTGCACTTGTTTAATTGAAAGCCAATTATTACTGAACTGTTAGCTGTCTATATATTTTTATTTGACAAGAGCTAGTTCCCTATTAGGTAATTAAGTTCTTTTTTTCATCTTGTTATTATCTGTAGGATTCTTAGCTTTGTCTTCATGGTGCTTCTTCTGTGGTCACCTGTGGTAATGCTGTTGCTTCCGTCTATGATACAAAGCTTGGCTATAAGTAGTCCCTTCACTAAATTGTTGAGCTTGCTTGCATTGCTGGCGTCTACGTTTGTATCATGAGAATGATTATTTTATGGGGGAAAAGAATTCGCAAGTATAATGATCCACTGAAGCAATATGGAATGGATTTGACTTCAATAGACGAGGTATGGATGTTAACTACGTAATCATGATCTAACTATTAATTGATATGTCAAATATTGTCCAGTACAAAGGGTAGTGCATGGTTTGACTAAAAGATTTTACATTTACCTTCTTGAATGAGACGCTTCAACGTCACAGACCTTTTCGTATTCTTCAAGCATGTGGAGAAAAATAATGTCAATGTATGAGTGCTTAGTTGGCTAGTGAAGTTCTGAGTTCATAAAAATCCAGACCGATCCTGTTTCGTTATCCTCACTGTTAGAAGGGGTTGAAAAATGCTTAAGATAAAGTAAATATAGGTCCTTACAGTAACTTCTGATAATGATTAGTTATATTTGTAATTTAAGGCATTTATTTGAACGTAGGTTGTAAAGATGGGAGCTCGTTATGATGAAGGCCGGTAAGCTGAACGTCATATTTAGTGCACGTACATGAGATGCAGCACACAGTGACAAAGTGTGGAATTTTATATTTTTGTTTAGGGTGTAAAATTTTCGCCTACTTCAAACAGTTGATGTGATATTTGTTCGAACTGGAAGTGTAGTAACCTATATGTGAAATGTTTAAACAGAGAGGTATTTGTGTTGTAATGAAGCCCCTTGGCTCACACTATGATGGCATATATCTGCAGCAGTCCTAATTTATTGTATCAATTATCACGTGCAAGTGCATTCATAATATTAGTTAAAATTCAGACGATGAGTAATTAAGAATGTCAAAACCATGACAACCACAAGCTTCGAGTTACAAAATGAGTTCATGTCTCTGTCATTGTTTTCGATGCGTCGTCGAACATGTACGTTAAAATCATGAGCCATACAGGCAAGACCCTGTAGCCTTTTCACCATGGTACAAGTAACTAGAAATTAGTTTGACAATATTTTACTTGCAGGACATTCCCATTACTTAATACTCCACATAATTAAATGAGCCTAATAGGTCCTGGTAATTATGAGAAAATGGGGATAAAGGTACACTTTACTTATTGAACAATCACACCAATTGCTTTCACATTGACAAGGAAATTGGATATGATAGTTGGGTAGATGATGAACATAATTGCTTCCTCCATTCTTCTTACTTATAAATACAGGATATGAGTTCATTGTCCCTTACAAACAACCTAGTTGAATACCATTCTAAGAATTAGAAGTCCTCACACACTATTCGTTTCATCAATACTTTACTACATCGATGTAATGAGTTCGTCCACAGGAAGCACCGAATCGTTCAACGTCAACGAGCCGTTACCAGTTCCCGGTTCATCTCCGTTATTTTCAATCTATATTTCGTCAGACGATGAGGAAGCTAAGCCTCGTATTGGTAGGAGAGCCATTTCTCCCATTCCGTTTCAGAAAAATCAGCTCACTCCAAGTACCCATACGCTCTTTCACTGACCCTACGGATCTATCCCATAAGACTTTTGAACTCTTTGACCCGAAAAGTTCTTGCAGTTCATTTGAATAGAAATATTGCACTTGCGTTGTTGTATCACTGGATTAAGTTCTTCTCCAAATGTCAAATACAGTACCCATGGTGAGACAAGGGGAATACGTGAGCAATGTCATTAGAAATACTATTTTTCCTATCGAAAAGAAAAACCAATTCATCCGAGTTGCCTATAAGCTCTTTCAAATTGGACAGAAACCACATCCACGATCTATTTATTTCAGCATCAACAATTACCCATGTTAGGGGACAAATCTGTTTGTTGGCATCTTGGCTGGTTGCCAGCAGAAGTATACATTTGTATGGACCTTTCAAGTGACTACTGTCAACACAAATAACGGGCCTCAAGTAGTGCATGTAATCACGAATGCTTGCACCGAATGCTAGGAAGAAGTAATGAAACCTGTTATGGGAATCAACTTCAATGTGAGTTACTGTCCCCGGGTTACTCTCTCCTAGAATGTGACAATATAAGGATAGTTTTTGGAAACTATCCTCCGGTGTACCGTGTAGCATATGCAAAGCAGCCACCTTGTCCCTATGTGCTTTTTGGTAACTTATTTTCACACCAAATTCTCGTTCCATGTTATGTGCAATAGCGGTAGGATCGTATGATCGGTATGGATTATCCAATTTTCCCAAAATATGCTCGGCAATTACAGAAGTAGTGGCATGTCGATGTGCGTTACGACGAAAATCTACGGAACATGTGTGCACATTGTTGAATTTACGGATCATGAATATTGCTGACTGCTTCAAACTTGAAGCCCGTAACATCCACTTGACATTTTGAAGCTTGATCTGCTGACCTTAAAAAGGAACTTGTCCTGCAAAGCATGCACTCGAATTTTCGAGTACAGCTCTTTCTTGCTGAAGAATATCTGTCGTTCAACAAGATCGGATGTATTTACACTTGTTATCCATTATTATGTACCCAAACTTTGCGAATGTGCTGACATTCCCTCGTGAACATTTGCAAAATTAACACCATTTGTACCATGTAATGGGTCGTCCAACATCTCATGTAATGGTGCACCTCGAACGTATTCAATTGGACTATCAGCTACATTATTGCTTGGAGCACTAGGCTCATGACGGATGTCATCGTGTTGTATGTTATGGGAACTATCCGCTGCTCAGAACGAAGGGTCATGTAAATTTGTTTTCCTCCCCATATCAACACTCGGCAAATCAGTTTCCAAAATAGTAATGGATAGGGCAGTTTTCGTATGAACAAATTTGTACCAAATTAGGTCTTCATCTTCACGTATTTCGACCAGTGGTAAATTGATGTTCGAAACTCTGAACTTCAATTCAATTTCAGTGCGCGGATTAATAACACCAAGTTTGTCATTCAACAGTAACAGAAGTCCGGCTACGATAATACTTCTTGGCAGTAAAATGGAAATGGTTTTGTCCTCTGTCCACTTCCATTTGTCATCCACGTGAATGAACTTTCCTCCATATGACACGATGAATCTGAAATGATTGTCCATACCTGAAATATTGGGATTAGAACGATAATAATTCTGTACAATTAATATGTCGATATATAATAGCATAGAAGCGACACTTTCGAATATTTAAACCCATGCAAAAAATTAAGGGGATATGAAGGGCATCAACTATAGATTTCGACAGTTAAAATGTCTAACTCGACAGTTTATAAATGTCCAGTTCGACGGTTCAACTGTCAGAACTGTCCAGAAGCTTCAGACGTGTTTGGTACCTTATTTCGAAACATTAATGGTTATAATGAATTCTCAACTACAACAACTACATCATCACAGCATCTGTCCAAAAATAAATGACTGAATGCTTCATTAAATATGGAATGTCATACTTAACATTTGCCCAAATCTTTTTGTAATTTATTTTTGATATCTTCTCCCTTCAAAAATATTTCACAAATCAAGAGCATCATGATTAATAAGAGTTTCAAAACCATTCTTCACTTTGATGATCATGTTGTTTTTCATATTTAAAAAAGAGAAAGCTATTCAATAGAAATGAAAACAATTCGTAATAACTAACCTCTTCAAATGGCTGATGAATGTAATAGTTGTGTCTTCTTGATCAAGGAATGAAGAAGAAGGATGAAGTGAGGGTTTGGTTGAAGAAGAGATTTGGTTAATGTCCAAATAGGGTTTTGTACTTCTTCTATCTTTTCCTTTTTTTTTTTTTTTTAAATTTTTATTAGAAGAATATAC
>NW_019264985.1:143599-158716 GCF_002742605.1 Olea europaea var. sylvestris
TATATATATATATATATATATATATATATATATATATATATATATATATATATATATAGACACACACACAGTTGATTTCTCATTTCTCAATGTACAACCCTAATTCATTTTGGAGACCTAGACCCTAATTCATTTCTCATTTTCTCTCCTTTAATTTATACATCGACTCTCACATAGAGACCAATAACTACGGCTTGCCATCTACCATCGCGCTTGGCCACTACCGTTGCATGGAGTTTTGAAATTGAAAGCTCAACCTTCGATTCTTCTTTCTCAAATGTTCTCTCTCTCTCTCTCTCCTTTTCAATTAGTAGTGTAACTAGAATCGAATGGTTCTGGTTTGGTTTGGTTTGGTTTATATCTCTAAAAAAACCTTTTGATTCCATTTTAAAAAAGGCTATTGATTTATGGTTTGGTTCGATTCTCTTGGAACCAAAACCAAATAGAACCATATCCACCCCCAAATGATCTGATGAATTTTTAGTTTTTCATCCTTCATTGTCCACAACTGTTATTGGCATTTCTTTGTAGGAGACTTTATCATTAATCGTATTAGACTATTAAGGGAAAAAAATTGTACTCAGTATATGATTGAGTTCTAGGTGTAATGTTTTTACTATAATAGAAAGCAGGGATGGACCCGACTTATCTTTTGTGGTGTCAAAAATTAAAACACAAGTCTTAAAACAATATAATATTAATGAAAATAAGTCAGTACACTCTTACAATTATAGTCTATGCATTGCATGCTTTGAAAATGTTATATAATTGCATCATTATCAATATTGTCAAATTTATTATATAACAATATTTGCACACATGATATAATATTCAACTACTGATAACAACACAAACTTTTTTCAATCTTTTCATATTTCACATCGAATCTTCGTCTTACCTCTATACGAAATTGACAAATGTATTTAGGAATTTTTCCCTCAATTTTTTTTGTAGGTTTACTTATGACTTTTACAGTTATAAATTTGTAAAATAAATTAACCTTTTTTTTAGCAAGCCATGGTACTATCATAAAAATATTATAATAATGATCATCTAACTGATACATTCACATGCTTTTAACTAGAGATGTCAATTAGCTTGACATTAGAATTAAATTAATTGTACACTTTTTGTATACATTAAATTTGACATTCTAAGATTTGTCAAAATCTGTGCGATTGATTGTTTAAAATATTATTAAAATGAATGTATAAAAAGTTATCATCTCACAACAATATCAGACTTAATGTAACTATAGCAAAACTGATAATATTATATGCACTAATAATCCCACTACATAAACATACATCGCTACGTGCTTCCCTCTCTCATCCTCTCTTATCACTGTCTCTTCCTTTTTCACATACTTACATAATACATACAGATGAACATAAATATACTAGCCTATTGTCGGTGCAGGAAAATTCGGCCACATTATAGATAATTCTTCAATTGGATTTGCAGATTATTTTCTTGATTGTTCCAAGTTTGCTTGGAGAAGAAGATTCAAGAAATGGGCTGTAGTTTATAATTTTTTGATGTGATCTAGGAAGCACAAGTACCAAAGTCAAGTCCAGAGTCGAGCCCGAGGAAAGATCCGTTAATAGTCGAGGAGCCAATGACGCGATCGAGGGCTAAGTGCATGAAAGAGGCAATGGTATTGCTCGTCAAAGCAATGGTTGATGAAACAATGTTCGGGATGCAAAATGGAGCAAGTTTCGTGTTGGGAACGAAGGCCGAAGAGTATTAGATCAACATGTTTAAAGCTGAAGAAAACGGAGCTGGAGCATTAAATCATATAGCCGCACAGGTTTAAAGTCCCGAATTCGCATACCAATTGCACTATGCAACCGCATGTTGTAAAGCTATGCGGCCGCATAAGTCCCAAGTGATTTTTTCCAAATTTCACGTTTTTTTCTTATTTTAATAGAATTTCATTATTAGTAGATTTTTACCATAATTAGACTATTGTGGACGAATTTTGCATTATTCTTAGATATTTTTCCTAGTTTACTTAGGATTCTCTAGAATAGTATAAATACTTTATTCCTTATTATAAAATATTACAACTCTCATATTATTGAATATTATTCGTGAGGCATTAATTGCTTTCTCTCGTTCTTCGTTGAACAACTTGTGAACTTATCAAGATTAATCTTGTGGAGTTCAAATCACCTGAATGAGATTCATTTAAATTGCGTAATCAAGAGGTCTGCATATTGTCGGCGATTCGGGTAGCTTAGTTCCAGTTTATTGGGTTTAATCCAAAACATTGTCTTTGGCTTTTTTGGGTTTGATCCTCAATTTGTTGTGGGTTTGGTAGTGATCGCGCTACATGGGTTCGCATCAGTTGGTATCAGAGCTAAGGCTCCAATTCAAAGTTATATCCCTTTTAAATTCTTGTTGAGTCTTTGTTTCTAGTTTTTCTTCATTCTTCGCGTTCTTCTGTTCAGTAAAATTCTTGAATCTTTGATCCGAATTCTTTTCGTCTAAAACTTCAAAAGTTATTTTTGGGCTCATTTAGAATCCAAAACAACTTATGTTTCTTTCGTTGGTGTCGTAATTAAAGTCGGGGTAAAAAAAATTGTACTGTTCATCATACAGTAACAAAAAAAGAAAAAAAAGTAGAAAAAAGTACTGTTCACATCTACAGTTCAAAAAAAAATTTATTTATTTATTTGCAAATTAGTCCTTTATTTTCTTAAATTGTCTTTCTTAATCCAAATCAATTCAAGAACCACTTTCTTGAATTTCAAAACTTCCAAATTCGAGTCCTTCTTTGTTTTGTAATCTCACTCATATCCCGTTTGGGTTTCATGAGACTAATTCCTTGGTTGAGTTTCAATTTGTTTTTTGAAGCATGTAGTGAAAGTAACGAGCGATAAAAGGCAGAGTGGTAAGATCAATTAAGGGTAAAAGCCAAATTGAGTGAATTTTAAGTGAACTTGGTGAGGCAGAAAAAAGTTAGATTATAAGATGTCTGACATGGAAGGAACACATTCTGATAGGGACAATGATCAACTTAACATGATGGCAAAATCGATACTGCGGATGGAAAGGATGATGGGAGACGTGAGGGATCGGTTGGATCGATAGGATGTGCGATTAGACAGGTTTAATCCAATGCTTGCTAATCCTCGACGGGGAGCCAATAATGCATGACGAAATGGAAGGCAGGAAGTTAAGATAGATGATCAGGATGACTTTGAGGCTGATAGTGGATTCGATGAGGATGCACTTGTGGATGCAAAGGTTGGAAGGGTTTGGAATAGAGGCATTAGGCAAGGTATGAGAGGTAGGAATCTTGGTGAAGACGAGTTGGATGGTAATTTGGGAAATATTAAAATGATTATTCCTTCTTTCAAAGGGAGGAGTGATCCGGAGGCGAACATAGAGTGGAAAAAGAAGATTGAGTTGATATTCGATTGCCACAATTACTTGAGGGAGAAAAAGGTGAAAATTGCGATTCTTGAGTTCTCCGACTATGCAATAACTTGGTGGGATCAAGTGGTGACGAAGAGGCGGAGGATTGGGGCACAACCTATAAATACTTGGGAGGAGTTGAAGATGTTAATGCGGAAACGGTTTGTACCTAATCACTATTACTGGGCGAACGTGGAAGAGGATAGGAAAGCCACTATGGCTCAGTTTTTGAGGGGGTTGAATAGGGACATTGCCAATGTAGTGAAATTACAACATTATGTGGAGATTGAAGACATGCCACATGTGGCCATGAAGGTGGAAAAGCAATTGAAGCAAAATGGGACAGCAAGGTATCAAGGTGGATCTTTGGTTTCTAATCCTTCTTGGAAACCGTGGTGGGAAAATAATAAAGGAGATGGAGCTAATGCAAGAGCAAGACTTGAGGTACTAAGAGGAAAGGAGGAAGAAGTTAGCAAGACTAACGAAAGGTAAAATCCCTGCCATTAAGGAATCGAGACATCAAGTGTTTTCATTGCTTGGGAGTTGGACACATTGCTTCACAATGTCTAAATAAAAGAACCATGATTTTGCAAGACAGCGGGGAAGTGGAGACCGAAAGTGAAGGTGATTATGAAGACATACTGGAGTTGGAGGAAATTGACGAGGAAAACACCACGGAATATGCAGTTTAGGAGTTGTTAGTCACGAAGCGAGCACTTAGCGCTCAAATCAAGGTGGATGACTTGGAGCAGCAGCGGAAAAATATATTCCACACACAGTGTCACGTCTACGGGAAGGTATGCAGTGTAATAATTGATGGTGGAAGTTGTGCAAACGTATCTAGAACTAATGGAGTAGAAAAATTAGGATTAACACTATTAAAACATCCTAGTCCCTATAGGTTGCAATTGTTAAATGAATGTGGGGAGGTTAAGGTGACAAAAAGGGTGTTGATTAATTATTCCATTGGGAAGTATCATGGTGAGGTGTTATGTGATGTTGTACTTATGCATGCGGGGCATATTTTGTTGGGGCGACCTTGTCAATATGATAGGAAAACAATGCATGATGTGTATAAAAATAAATGTAGTTTTGTGAAAGAGGGAAAGTCTATCACTCTTGCGCCATTAACACTGGGACAAATGTATGAGGACTAAATCAAATTGAAAATTGAGGAAGAAAAGAGAGTGAGAGAGTTAGAGAAAAAGAGAGAAAATAGTGAAGTGGTCGGTGAGGAAAAAAAAGAGTGGGGCCACATGAGAGAAAAGAAAAAGAGTCTTTCGAGAGGAGAGAAAAGCCGAAAGTGAATTTCTTTGCAAAAGGGAGTGAATTGAAAAAGGCGATAGTGGAGAGACAACCAATGATTCTTTTGGTATATAAAGAATCATTTCTCAATTTTGAGGAGTCTAACACATTCCTCCTTAGTTTGGCTACTTTTTTATTGCAGGAATTTGACGATGTGTTTCTGGAAGACGTGCCTAGTAGATTGCCACCCATTAGGGGGATCAAATATCAAATTGATTTCATACCTGGAGCTGTTATTCCAAACCGACCAGCTTATCGAAGTAATCCGGAGGAGACAAAGGAGCTTCAAAGACAAATGAAGGAGTTGATGAGCAAGGGTTATGTAAGGAAGAGCATGAGTCCATGTGCCATACCTGTATTGTTGGTGCCAAAGAAAGATGGAACTTGGAGGATGTGCGTGGATTGCCGAGCTATCAACAACATTACGATAAAGTATCGTCACCCAATTCCTAGGTTAGATGACATGTTAGATGAATTATATGGTGCTTGCATCTTTTCTAAAATTGACCTTAAGAGCAGGTATCATCAAATTCTTATGCAGGAGATGATGAATGAAAAACAGCCTTTAAAACGAAATATGGGCTGTATGAATGGCTAGTTATGCCTTTTGGACTCACAAATGCACCAAGCACGTTTATGTGATTCATGACCCATGTTTTGCGTGCTTTAATGTGTGCATGTGGTTTTAAGAAATGAACGACTTTATGCTAATTTCAAGAAGTGCACATTTTGCATGAATAGAATCATATTTTTAGGATTTGTGGTGAGTGCTAATGGAGTTGAAGTTGATGAGAAAAAAGTAAAAGCTATTAAAGATTGGCCAACACCTAAAAACATAACCGAGATTAGGAGTTTATGTAGGAATTTTAGCACACTTGCCACACCACTTATTGAAATTGTCAAAAAGAGCATTGGGTTTAAATGGGGTGCAGAACAAGAACATGCATTTAACACCATCAAAGAATGTTTATGTAAAGCACCTATTTTAGCACTTCCTAATTTTGACAAAACTTTCGAGATTGAATGTAATGCATCAGGAATAGGTATTGGAGCAGTTTTGATTCAAGAAAAGAGGCTGATAGCATCTTCTTCTTCTATTCCCAGTTCGATCTTTGAGTAAGAATGAAACTTGAGCAAGAAACTAAGTGGGGCAGCTCTTAACTATCCTACTTATGACAAGGAGCTTTATTCTCTAGTTCAAGCCTTGGAGGCCGAAGGAGTTTGTTATTCACACCGACCATGAATCATTGAAACATTTGCAGGGTCAAGGTAAGTTGAACAAACGATATGCACGTTGGATAGAATTCATAAAGACTTTTCCATGTGTCATTCGATACAAACAAGGTAAGGAAAACATAGTAGCCGATGCATTGTCGCGAAGGTATGTGCTTCTCACTTCTTTAAGTGCGAAATTACTTGGTTTTAAGTATGTTAAGGACATGTATGAAAACGATCTTGATTTTTTTAGTATCTACAATTCATGTAATAAAGGGGCTATTGACAAGTTCTTTAAGCATGAGGGGTATTTGTTTCGAGAAAATAAATTATGTGTTCTTAATTGCTCAATGCGTGAATTGTTGGTTAGGGAGCCATATAGTGGGGGTTTAATGGGTTTCTTTGGGGTAGAAAAGACTTTAGACATGTTAAATGAACACTTTTATTGGCCTAAAATGAAGATTGACGTAGAACAAATTTGTAGTCGTTGCATAACTTGTAAAAAGGCTAAATCAAAGGTTTTACCACATGGACTTTATACACCTTTACCAGTACCTAGCGAACCTTAGATTGACATTTCAATGGATTTTGTGTTAGGTTTGCCTAGGACTAAAAGGGGGCGTGATTCAATTTTTGTTGTGATGGATAGGTTTAGTAAAATGGCACACTTTATACCATGTCACAAAATCGATGATGCCACTAACAATGCGGACTTGTTTTTCAAAGAAGTAGAGTATTTGCATGGTGTTCCCAAAAGTATTGTGTTCGATAGGGATGTTAAGTTTCTTAGTCACTTTTGGCAGGTCTTGTGGAATAAGTTAGGCACGAAATTATTATTTTCTACAACTTGTCACCCACAGACCGATGATCAAACTGAAGTAGTGAATAGAACAATGACACAACTATTTCGCACTGTGGTTAATAAAAATCTAAAGAATTAGGAAGAATGTTTGCCTTTCATTGAGTTTGCACATAATAGGGCCACGCATTCTACTACGTCGTTTTCACCATTTGAAATTGTTTATGATTTTAATCCTTTAGCACCTATGGATTTAATATCTTTATCTGTGAATGAACGAGGTAGCTTGGATGGGAAAAAGAAAGCCGAATTGGTGAAGACACTCCATGAAAAGGTAAGGAAGCAAATAGAGTGGAAGAACAATCAACGCACACTACAAGCAAACAAAGGTAGAAAATATGCCACTTTCGAACCGAGAGATTGGGTTTGGGTGCATTTCAGGAAAGAGTGATTCCCAGGGCAAAGAAAATCAAAGTTATTGCCATGAGGAGATGGACCGTTCCAAGTGATTGAGAAGATCAACGACAACGCTTATAAGATAGATCTTCCAGGTGAGTATAGTGTTTCTGCAACTTTCAATGTTTCTAACTTATCTCTTTTCGATGTAGGTGTAGATTCGAGGTCGAATCCTTTTGAAGAGGGAGGGGATGATGTGATCCAAGAAGCACAAGTACCAAAATTCAAGTCCAGAGTCGAGCTCGAGGAAAGATCCGTTGATAGTCAAGGGGCCAATGATGCGATCGAGGGTCAAGCGTGTGAAAGAGGCGATGGGATTGCTTGTCAAAGCAATGATTGATAAAACAATGTTCGGGATGCAAAATGGAGCAAGTTTCGTGTTGGGGACGAAGGTGGAAGAGTATTGGATCAACGTGTTTAAAGCTGAAAAAAACGGAGCTAGAGCATTAAATCATGTGGCCGCACAAGTCTAAAGTCCTGCAATCGCATACAGCCAGCAGAAGTCCCAAAGTCGCAGACCAATTGCACTATGCGACCGCATGCTCTAAAGCTATGCAGCCGCATATGCCAAGTCCTAGGCGAATTTTTCCAAATTTCGTGTTTTTTTCCATAATTTAATAGAATTTCATTATTAGTAGATTTTTACCATCATTAGGCTATTGTGGACGAATTTTGCATTATTCTTAGATATTTTTCCTAGTTTACTTAGGATTTTCTAGAATAGTATAAATACTTTATTCCTTATTGTAAAATTTTACAACTCTCATATTATTGAATATTATTCGTGAGACATTAATTGCTTTCTCTTGTTCTTCGTTAAACAACTTGTGAACTTATCAAGATTAATCTTGTGGTGTTCAAATTAACCGGATGAGATTCATTTAAATTGCGTAATCAAGAGGTTCGCATATTGTCGGCAATTCGGGTTGCTTGGTTCCAGTTTATTGGGTTTAATCCAAAACCTTGTCTTTGACTTTCTTGGGTTTGATTCTCAATTTGTTGTGGGTTTGGTAGTAATCACTCTATGCGGGTTTGCATCATTTTCTCTAGAGCTTTCTTGAACGTTGATGTTGTATCTTCATTTATCTCCTTCGTCCTGAGCCCCTGAAGACGAGCCTTGACGACATGAGCCTTCGAGGTTTCTTTACAGTCGATGCGAGTGTTGGCAAGAGATGTGGTTTCACGAGCTGAGTTTGGAATGTTGGCTAAAGTGCTCGAGAAGGGGAAGCCATGAAAAGGGTCCTAGACATAGAGAGAGAATGAGTCGATGTTGGTTCAGCTGCTAGTCAAGAAGCTTGGAATCTTAGCCCTCTTTTTTTTTTCTTTTTTTTTTTTTTTTGGGAACACACACCACGCTTTATTGTCTATAACTTATGACAGTTTTGCACTAGCTTGTAGAATTTATTTTATTTTATTTGTTTTCAATCGTTTTGAGAGGAGTCGATTTCTTTTAAAGAGATATATATTTTTTAATTTAAGTAGAAAATTCTCTTTATTCCTTTATTCATATTTAGTTCATATATTGCATTACAAATATGGAGTTGGGTGAAATGAAGAATGGACCAATAATTGGATTTTTTTAATTTTTTCTTTTTGAGAAATGGGAAATTCAAAATGTCGATTGGTCAAACGACAACTACTTCTTAGATTATTATTAGCCGCCTATCCTAAAATGGAATGGGATAGAAGAAAGAATGTGAAGCATTAGAGCAACAGTTTCAATTATTTTTTATTTCTTATTTTTTATTGTGGAATATATAAGCTTGTGAAGAAGCAAGATATTCCAGCTTCAATTGACTGCTACTAGATTTCCCCATTTCTCCTAAACTTCCCTCGATCTTGAGCCGATATATATATATATTATTGTAATGTTTAGTGAGACCAAATTCTATCTAGTTATTTGTCATTTATTACTTACATCTTCCACATCACAATCCATTAGTCCTCATCTCATGACCTTAATAGGTATGATAAAAACTTTTCATTGCTGATGTGATAAAAGAACCTTAATTATGGCTCTTTAAAATAATCATAAATTTAGAGAATCATAACTAAGGTTCTCTTACTATATCAACAATGAGAAATTTTTATCTTAATAGTTGATAACAAAAGATCAATTCTATCCATATGATTCTATTAATTTTATTTCCTTAGCAGGGAATCTTTTAGTTCCTCCGTTGTTAATTAACCTCCTTTGGACGTGGAGGATAAATTATTTTATTTTTGATCTCATTTAAAACGGCTCGACTACACTTTATTTTTTAAGAAATTAAGTCATTCTTGTGATTCAAATAGTGCGTCGTTCTTCTAATAACTTAACTATTGGAAGTACATGTCTGACTCCATTCTCTTAAATATCTTTTTTTTTTTTTTTTAAAAAAAACTCATTTTCTGTTACACATTTTTTAATAATATTATTTTGTATATAAATCTAAAATTTTTTCCTATTTCTTAACAACACATTTTCTAAAAAATCATTATTACAAAACTCAATTTTGAGAAAAATGGGATTTTGAACACACTAAAAATATATGAATTCAGACTTCAATCTACATATGTTTGTGACATTCAAGCATGAATGCATGGCATTTTAGCCGCTCGGAACACTATTGACCTAACAAAGGAAACAAGAATTTAATCAACTTTCTATAATTAACTTAAAATTACTAAAAAAAACTTCTGCTCACGTCCGTCGAGCGAGCCAAATACCATTTTTGAGTTCATTCTATAGACATTGAGCTTCGCCTGCTTGAACCAATGCAACTTTTTTTTTTTTTTTTTTTTTTTTTTTTTTGGGGGGGGGGAAAATTTGGGTTTTTTTTTTTTTTGGGTAGGACGAAGACTTGTGGTACCAAACAAGCAAATGAAAAGTGTTTTTAAACACGATAAAAATACTAAACGGTTATTACCACCCAAATAAGCACCTTTAAGGTACTTTTAGGCAGAATCAAGCAAGCTCTAAGTCCAACTTATCGCCATGGGCTTCCAATGCTATGCTTCCCATCAGACCATCCAATTCTACCGAACACATTTGTATTCGATGCCTTTGGAGTTGCACTGAATGTGATTGTATATGATTTTTTCGCGTTTTTTTTACTGAAAGTCAACCAGAGTTGCACTGAGCCCCTATTTGGCCCCATTAAAATTTTAATATATTTTCTCTCCAATAAAATAATAATATACGTAAATCTAAAAATATTTTATTCTTTTTTAACCACACATTCTCCCAAAATTATTATTTCAAAATACATTATTTCAAAAATCTCATTATAATTGGGCAAGACAATGGCTGAATGTGATCGTATATGATTTTTCTCTCGTTTGTTTGACTGAAAGTCAACGTTGCACCCTCAACTGAAATTTTGACCGATTCACTAGTGGTAGAAACAGAAACTTTGTATGTACCAGGTGATCGAACGTTAGACATTGTTCTAGTTTGCTTAACCACAAAGGTACCAGCAGCGCTGCCACTAGTACTACCCATTTGTGCTTGAATAGTGGAACTGCAAATGAAGGGTGCTTTAGGTCATTCAGGATGTATTGTTTGCTAGAGTCGCAGGTTAAACCCTGTCTCAAACTCTGTTTTTGTAGTATTTCTCTGATCTTCAACTGTCAAGTCATATACAAGGTCTAGATTAAGGATTGATACAGGATCCACGTGTCCAGCTCTCCATGATCGAACGGCCTCGATGGCTCCCCAATGGCTACATCTTGGATCAATTCCCCCATCCCTCTAAGCAATGTAAGCCATAGTTATAAGAGCTGACCTGATTGTGGCTGGACTCCAATAGAAATGCGCAGTTTTTAGCAGAAAGTCAAATATACTTTCTATATTTAAATGTATTCACTGTATTTTAATTTTCAATGAAGAAAAATGGGAATAATAACAAAATTGAATGTTAAGTATAAAGAACCTATTGAAATACTTAAAAAATTTTACTCTCTAAATTAGAAAATATACTTTTTAAAAGTATAGAATTTCTTGGAAATATTCTAAGTTGATTAAAAACTTTTTTGTGTAAATTGAAATAATAAAACTTTAAATGATGCTTGTTTGGTCTCCATTTTATGAAATTTTGGAGGAAAATGTATTTTGAAATATGATTTTTTTTTAATTAGAATGTATTGTTAGAAAGTAAAGAAAATTTTTGGATTTATGTGTAATATTATTTTATTGAAGAATATATGATTAAAAATGAAGAATAAAGAAAAATGCATTAAATTAAAATGGAATCCAAATAGGGGCAAAGAATGTGTTTTAGGTTTAGTTTGGGATTAATCTTAAAATTTAATATCTGATTCTTACACAACCAAAAGTTATTTTAGGTGATTGGTAAATTTTCAAAAACTGATTATAGAAAATATTTACCATCTAGCAACAAATTTTGAGAAGAATCAAATACGATATATTTTTAGATTTTGTTTTTAACTTCTTCAATTATTTGCAATTATAACACCAATTTGGTCTGACTTGCTATTTTCTTTTGCTGTGCTATCTCTTTCATTTAATTATTTGCAATTATAACACCAATTTTGTTTATCAATTTTTTTCTTCAAATGCATGCATTTTAATCGCAAATATAGTGTAAAAAAATTGTAGATATCAAATTGCAACAACTTTCATAGTCTGAGCACCGATTATGCAATTTTCCTTTAAATAACTGCAGCATAAATTTTTCGGGTTTCAAAACTCCATAATCGCAGAGACATGGCTTACTTCACGAAGTGCATCACTCGACTTTCGTCGTCTGTTCAATCAAATTCTATCTCATTCATCAGCAGATTACGCAAATTGTGCTGCTTCTTTCCACAATTCTCTTTTCTATTTCTACCCGGGTTTCACTGGGAAGCACTGGCTCAGCACTAACGCTGAGTCGTCGATTCAGTCTGAGTTCGCCGGCTCAAACGCGTATGATCTCCTAGGGGTATCACAGACCAGTTCATTTGCAGAAATCAAGACCTCGTTTCCAAAGTTAGCAAAGGGAACTTGTCCCGACCTAGCTCACTAACACAGTGATTCCTCTGATGCTTCCAAGAAATTCATTCAAATCCTAGCTGCTTATGAGGTAACTTCTTTTTGGCAGAAATGGTTGAAATGGTACAGAGATACAATCAAAGACATTTTGGCAGAACGAAGGGTGATTGTTGGATCAGGTTGTTTTGATGTCCTGGAAAGGGACTTTTATTTGGCCATACATGCAGCGTACAATGGACCTGAGATTGAATCCATGGATCTCCTTCCTGACCTTTTTGAAGCTGAGGAGAGGTCCATAGATTCAATGCCTGAGGTGCTGTATTTGGTTTCAGGTAGGGACCTTTTTGGGATGGTATGTTTGGCCAACAAGGTTCCTGAATTATCACAATTCTACAATGTAAAGCTGACATCTTTTGCATTGGGTTTTGCGAATCTAGCTTGAAATTCACCCAAAAAATGAAATCAAATGCAACTGCAGATGAAATTTCTCAAAAGCAATACTCAAGTAGTGATTACCAGTTAAAAATCAGAATTGTTGTTTTAATAGACTTTTTGCTCTACTGAGCATTACATTCCATCCAACTTATATACACATTGATTCTATACAAGCAGTCACATACAGAGAACATTCTCTACCTTCAAAAACAAACATTTCCATGTGGCTAACCGTTTTACATTTCCATTCCTAAAAATCAGGATATACACTAGCTTACACCATGGATGCTGTTAGCCGGTTGATTGTGCAGTCATGTTGGTTGAAAGATTCTAACATTACCACACATCTGATGCATATGAAGATCTGGAATTGCATGTGTCAGGGAGACGTGTTGCTGTGGCCACGAGAATTCCACCAGTTTGTTCTAGTAGAAAACAAGATGAGGATCCTGAAGACCAAATACATGTTTACCTCACTGCATATGAAGACTAAAATAGAGCAAGTTAGGTGTTTCCAACAGATAAACTTGTAGACTTCTCAGTTGGATCAATGATTTCTCTTGGAACTATTACTGGTCTGGGAACCAGCCCTGAAGAAGGAAGCTGCTACATCTACAGTAATAGTGGCATGAAAACCCATGTGATCATGAAGCACAGAACGCTGCTGCTTTGTATATTCCTTCATCCAAATTCTCTATCGCAGAAAGCTTACACTTTTGGAAAATAATTTTGGAGAAGGCATTGGAAGTGAAACAATTCTTTGCCGTTCAAAATGTGCTCTACCTTTCCTTGTTCTATGAGATGTATTGTTGTATTTATTAGTAGGCCCGAGAATTCAGCCTGAGTATAAATCAACCTTAACATACACATTTAAAAGCTAAACATGACCTTCTGTATGAACGTCATTTCCTCCCACCTCTTCATCTCGGATGTTGAACATCTTCCCTTCACAAGTAAACCTTCAAAACTAGGCCTTAGCTCCGCTTTGATCCAATGGTGTTCGATTTTTGACCACTCCATGCATGCTCAGCTACAAATCTGCCTCTTGCTAAGCCATCCACAAATTACTGTGGTAGTTCCTTGGAATGTGAGCCCCATTTATGAGCTTTCAACTAAGCACATCACTCACCTTGACATCCACTCATTAGGGAGCTCCTCTTTCTCCAGTTTGATAGGTCAATTCCAGTCCTTTGAGAGCACACTTGGCGAAGGCATTAGACGATCTTCTTCCTGCAGAATCCAGTCACAATCCAAAACTTGACTCCACTTGGGACGTAGGAGTAAGATTTGGAGAAATATCAATATTAATTTTAATTGATTTTCTAAATTTCAGAAACCAAGGACTCTTCCCAATTCAAAGGGGTGGAGCATCTTCAAACGAGCAGTGGCTTTCTCATTCAAACAGTGGGTAATAAAAAATGGGCGTTGCTACATGTACATCAAATTTTACATAAGAGATTACATATAATGACGTTGAGGGAAAAGATTGAATAAAAAATTTGACTATGTTTTAAACTGATAAATGATAGAGTGATGTGACAAAATTTGACTATGTTTTAAACTGATAAATGATAGAGTGATGTGACGTTATGTTATTCATTATGTATCATTTTATGTACAAGTAGCATAATCCATAAAAAATAGTATGGAAACTGTTGACGAGGCTCAACTTTTAAAATTTCCTAGGAAGAATTGAGTTGAGTTTAAAACTTTGTAGGAGGCTTTCACAATGATGAAGGCTTGGACGTTTGACTTAAAAAACATAATAAACCATTGAATTTAATTATTTGTTTGAGATGTCTTTTGCATTACCCCTTACGGCAAAAAAAGAGCAATCTACAGGTTTTGACGTACGGGTAAATAAGGTGGTCACTGGTCAGAGAGCTGTTCTTAATTACATTTCAGACCGTATATTCCATGGACCTCTCCATTTTGTTGCTTATCACGTGGATAGTTGCCATGAATTTTCACACCATCTGCTCATATATTTGATGGGTGAGTCCATGGAGTTGGAAAGAGTAAGCATAGAACCCAACCTTGACCCAAAAGTGAGCAAGCTTAGAATCCAACCTCGACTTAAAAGCTTTAGCCGTTATATCTTGGGCTACACGTGAGTGTTATAACCATCCTTTATCTTCATTATTTTTCCTACATGTGACAAAACTTTCTCCATCGGATTATCTTGTGTTACCTAATACCACAAAATGGTCATCTATTTATTTATTTATTTTAATGAGTTTGGTGAGGTTCGGTTCAGGGACATAGTTATTTGGTAGAATTGCATGGGAAGGGCTGTTTTTATGTACTAATTAACTGATGATTCACGTAGAAATGTTTGATAATTCCCTTTTCCTGGAAAAGGGAATTTAAATTCCATTTTCCTTCCATTTGCCTTGTTTGATATGCAACATTTTCTAGGCAATATAATTTCCATTTTCCATGGCATGTGACTTGTTTTCCACAAAGTTGAGGAATTCATTTTCTTGTTTGGGGAGGGGGGGGGGGGGTG
>NW_019264985.1:158982-195795 GCF_002742605.1 Olea europaea var. sylvestris
GGTATGGTTTTTGGTTTTCCAAGCAACTGGCAACCTCATTTTTTTTTTTCAATAGAAACAAATTCTATCAAATATCGTAAAAGAGGATATCCCTTAAATTGACAATTTTTATGCAAAACAAAGACAAACAAATCTCAAAAAATACTTTTATTTCAACATTTTTTACATGAAAATTTATACCAATCAAACACAAAAATTAACAATTCTCAGAAAAATAATTTTTAGGCAATTCAATTTCTTAGAATTTGTTTTCTTCCCACTCAAATACCATCTTTGCAATCAAATGGACCATTAAATTCCATTTTCCTTCCATTTGCCTTATTTGATAGGCAACATTTTCTAGGCAATAGAATTTCCATTTTCCATGGCACATGACTTGTTTTTCACCAAATTGAGGAATTCATTTCCTTAAAGGTTTAACCCCAACCTTAAGGGTCCCCCACCGCCTTTGTCCTGGGGTATCGTGAGGGAGGTAAATCGCAGGTTATGCCTCTAAGGGTACAGGGTGGAAGACTGCTTGTACACTTGCACTTACCCAAGAGCCAAATCCATATTTCAGGATTCGAACCCTTGACACAGCAGCCTCAAGCAAAACTGGATTTCTCTACCCTCTCCTTTTACCACTTGGAGATGTGCCCTGGGGGCGAGGAATTCATTTTCTTGTTGGGGGGGTGTCTATGGTTTTTTGTTTTCCAGGCAACTGGCAACTTTTTTTCCCCCTTTTTGCAATAAAAACAAATTCTATCACCAATTGTAAAAGAAGACATCCCTTTAATTGACAATTTTTATGCAAAACAAAGTCAAACGAACCTCAAAAAATAATTTTATTCCATGTGAAAATTATACCAATCAAACACAAAAATTGCAATTCTCAAGAAAATAATTTCTAGGCAATTCAGTTCCTGGAATTCGTTTTCTTTCCACCCAAATTCCAACTTTGCAATCAAACTGATATTTGTTTGATCATCGATTTGGTAACGAAAAAATTTTGGGCTATGATTGGGTTGTGGCTATGCTTTTTAACTCCTTGTACTATGTTTCCTTGCACAGTAAAAGGGATGGTAGGAACTTGGGTTATCAACTGCTCTAAAATTATAAACGTTATGAATTTTTTCATGTCATTTTTTTACCATAGCCACTAGCCAGTTTCCAGTGCAGTTTGACTAATAAATAATTTTCCAGAGCCTTAATTAATTTGTTTCTTCCTCTGCATCCCGATTGTATGAAAAATTCGTTATCTTTCTGGCTTCACCAAATGTGAACTCAAGAATGTATATTCTTTCACCTTAACGAGATTTAGTTGCGTGTAGCTTTAATAGCTATTCGTCAATATGCCAAAAATGTAATAGTTGTAGTTGTGCTTTGCTTGATCTTTGCATTCATGTGGAAATATCTTTCAGGTTAAACATATGCATTGGTACGAAGTTGGAGAAAATGCTTCAGTTTGTGAATGGACATGTAGTAGAGCCCAATTGCCACCAAGCAGTTAAAAAGTTTCCTTACGTGAATCCTTCCAAATGAACATGAAACTCTGTGCTGGATTTTTGTTTATTTTATTATAGTTTCATTCATGTAGCCTACCTCAAATTTAAGGGGGTAGAAGGCTTATTTTGTTGTGGAGTGGGTAAAAGATGATTTGAAATGGATGGTTAATTAAGGAAACAGAAACTTGTCTTCGACACAGCATTCGACATTCTTCTCTGATATGCTTAATGTTGCATAGATTTATTATGCTATTATATGTTTCATGATGAAAATTGGTGAAGTATGTTGTTGGGGGTGTTGACCCCATAATATGTTGCCAACAGATACCTGACCCACCCGTGCATACGTAAGTCTGGTCCAACACGTTAAGACACGTGGACGGTCTAGAAATAATAGCAAAATGAGGCGTGGAAGCTACTCAAAGGCGCGGGATGAGAACGTTCGAAATCCGGCGAGATGTTTGCATAACGATTGTACAATAATTACCAATCGATATTTGTAGAATGCGAGTATAAATTCATGTATATCGCAAGAGAGTAAAATGTAAAGAATATTGTATTTGTTATTGTGTTGAATCTTGCATTACCCTTGTGAGAGATACATGGAGAGTATTTATAATGTTACAAATTAGATCGTGACCTTTGGCTGGGAGTACACGTGGCCTCATCTCATAAGTTTACATGTCAAATTATATGTATCACATTTGACTTCTTAGCTTGCTACACATTTATTAATTAACGGTTCTGCCACTATATTGACAAGACAAGATACTTGCACTCTATAATGGGTGACCCATCAATCAATTAGGAGGGACCCTTATGTTAGACCGGATCTCTGGGGAGGAGTACTGCTTAGAGCCTCAAGACCTCGGACAAGATTGGGCCTCAGAAGAAAGGGCCTCGGATACAAGGTCACTTCGGCATATTAGCTTCGACATCAGCACTTGGGGCCATGTCTGGCATGGGGCCTCCGATAAGGTGCCACATGGGTCGGAAGAGGTGGGCCTAGTGGGTCAGCGAAATGTCAATATGTAACAATAGTCCCCAAGTCCAAGTATGGTCATTTATGTAATGCGTGGACTTTTATTGCGGTGATAAGAGTGTAAAATACCATATTTTTCCCTCTGAATTATTGCATTCATGTGATTAAATTATGCCAAAATGCACTAATTACTCTTATATTTTCGTTTAGGTTGCATTTTGGTGAAAATAGTGAAATTTGAAAGAAACAAATGAAAAAGGACCAAAGCGAGAAGAAGTGAAAGTTCAGGGACCAAGTTGCAAATAATTCATAGATGAGACGGGCGATGGAATGATGATTTGAGAAATTTAGGAGTCCATTGGAGCAATTAGAAGTCAAAAGAAGTTAAATATGCCTATAATATTTTCACAAATCAAATTTCAACCGGATTTAAGGATTTTCAGATTTTGAGCCGAAGATTGAGATCAATGTTTGACCTAGTAAAAGTCAGAATTTGGAAAGAGCTATTTCTATCAAGATTGTAGTACTTTGAGCTATCTTTCCAATGAAACTTGAATCACCTCAATTGGACGTTGGGAGAGGAAGTTATGACCAAAATACCGAAAGCAGTCGCACAGAAAATTCTGGCCGAAAATTTACTTTCCTTATTCGGTTCAACCTCTTGTGGAAACGCGTTTTGCACACGGTTTTAACCACCAAAAACGTCCCAGAATGCCGCGATTCAGCCTCATACACTTTTCTCTCACCCTTGGCACAAGAGACTCCATGAAAAACTAAAATCTTTGGTGAAGCCAAGAAGGATCTCGATCGGATTTGGTGATTTCAATATCTTTTCTTTCATATAATGTGATTTTTATTGTCAAATAACTCTGGGATTTAGATTTCTTCTTTATTATTATACTTTTGATATTTTTTTAACTTCTATTAAATTGGTCATAGATTCAATTATGTTTTTTCCATTGAATGACTAAAATATTGGTTGAATTTAAATTTCAATTGAATTATTGATGTGATTTGATTACTGCTCTATGCTTAAGGTATATTGTCTCTTCTTGAATCTTGTTTCAATAAATAAATGCGGAATATGTTGTTAGGAATTCTAAATTTAAGGATTGCAAGTGAAATTAAATAAATATAGGTTTCCCTTTTTGAATTGGTAATTGAAATTGGTTCAATTCTTATTAGATTTTTCATAGAATTAGTCACGCTCTTTCTATCATTTGATCGAAATATTTATTGAGTTTCAATTTCATGTATGTCGTTGATGGATTATTTACTTCCGTATGCTTGATGTATATGGATGCTTCTTAATCTGATTTCAATAGACTAAAGTAGGAATATGTTATAGGAACCTTGATTTTAGAGTAAAATGTATGAATGATTAATGTTGATTGATCCAATCCGAGAGA
Source organism: Olea europaea var. sylvestris (assembly GCF_002742605.1). Classification (NCBI taxonomy): domain Eukaryota; kingdom Viridiplantae; phylum Streptophyta; class Magnoliopsida; order Lamiales; family Oleaceae; genus Olea; species Olea europaea. The sequence goes on from NW_019264985.1 coordinate 162,858, forward strand.
GTGAATTTCGGTGCTTCATTATTTTAAATATTGATATTTAAATCTCACTTCAAATTGAAAACTCACTTTATAAAATCACGAAAACTCCAATTTGTTTGATCCTTTAAACAATTTTCCATCTTCCTGTGGATACGACACCCCAAAACTATATTAAAATCACCGCGTTATACTTTGGGCGTAATCATGTGGCGAATCGCGTAGGGTAAAAAATTGAGAGAATTTTTTGTACCTCAACTAATAGTCCCCCAAGTTCAAGTATAGATATTTATATCATGGTTGGAGTTGAAAGTGGTGGTGTTGCTGCGATTGGGGAAGGTGATGAAGAAGTCTCAAACCAGCCGAGGCTTGTGAAAATGTGGCTAAACTGTGAAGAAGCAGATGAAGATGCAGTGAAGTGATCGAACCTGCAGAGGCTTATGAAGATGTAGCTGAACTGCAAAGAAGTAGATGAAGAAATCGAGGCGGTGAAGTGGATCGAACCAGCCGAGGCTTGCGAAGATGTAGCTGAAGTGCGAAGAAGCAAATGAAGAAGCTGAGGCGGTGAAGTGGATCGAACCTTCCAAGGCTTGCGAAGAGATGATTATACTACGAAGAAGCAAATGAAGAAGCCGAGGCGGTGAAGTGGATCGAACCAGCCGAGGCTTGCGAAGATGTAGCTGAAGTGCGAAGAAGCAAATGAAGAAGCCGAGGCGGTGAAGTGGATCGAACCTACCAAGGCTTGTGAAGAGATGATTGTCTTCGATGTTTGTGCCAATGATTTGATATTTTGCGCATGTTACCAAGAAAAGGCAGTCAAGCCGTTTCGACTTCCAAGGCACGTACGACTGCTGCATTGAATGTGTAACGATGGCTACAGCTGGGGCTTCTAGAAGGAGACGCATTTGGAGAGGTGCGTGGGGAGCACGTTTGGATCCGAGGCGTTGATTTTGAAAACGGTTTGAATTCTACGCCTTGGATTCGATCAGTAATAAAGGGCCCAGATTTGATGAACCTTGATCTGATGGCTGTTGTTCGACCTGAACTTGTATAAAAGGCAAGGAACTCCCATTTTGTGACCTTTCTATCTCTACAATTCTGTGTTTGTTGAAAATATCATATTCCGACGTTGAGGCTTTGCTCCGTTCCCATTTTTCGGCATCCTTCAGTTTCCTTAGTCGATTACATAGGTATTTCTTACGAAAATAACTTGTTTTGCGATTTTTGTCCATTTTCCAAACTTATTCTGATATGGAGTCCACTTTGGGTAGGGGAGTAGAAGCGTTCTCTCAAGCTTCTCCACTTCGATCATCTCATTGATCGAAGCCATTATTTCCTTGACTTCGAACTGATGGCTTCCGAGGGTAAAAAGTGCATATACTTTGTGATGGAAAAGTTTGCTTATTGATGTCAACCTCTGATCTGTTCCTTTGTATTGCAGATAAGTTCAAGAGGAGGGAGCACCCTGCCCCAGACATGGCTACCATAATGAAGGCCACTACTACTGTTGGGGCCCGGCCTCTAAAACCCGATTCAAGCGGGGCAAAAGAGGTGAGGGAAAATGTGGAACGCCTCCCCAAAGTCAATACCTCCCAGGCTGTCGAGGAGGATGTTCCAAAAAAGGAGAAAGACATGGAGCCTCGAAGAAAAGAGAAAGTCCCTGAGGACTCCCAGAAGAAGAGGAAACTAGTCCACCTCACCAGTTCTTTGGGAAAGTTTAGGACTTCCATTTCCCAAACCAACAAGGACTCTCGACCACAGAAGCTCATGGGCTCTGCCATGAAGGCGGTGAAGGTAGAGATGGTTCGGAAGGCCGAGGCTGAGGAGACAGCGGAAGAGGCAGCGAAGTTGGCTGTGTTGAAGGCAGAAGAGGAGGTTGTGCGGCAGAAGCTCGTAAGGACCCAAGGAAAATCTCATAACTTCTTGACTGGGCGTAAAGAAGAGCTTGCCCCTGTGTTGTTAATGGCTCTTCCTGAAGAGGTTCGAGGTGCTGCAGCCAGTTTTTATAAATTTTGGACAGATAGGTGGGTGCTGCACGCCTTGTCATGCGATGTCGTTGACCTCTCAAGGGCCCTGATGAGCCAAAGCACGAGGACATTTGGCCTTGCATTGGAGTGTAGGGAGGTCCTCACGGACTTTCAAGCGAGGACCATGTCCTCAGAAAAGAAACTGGCCTCTGCAAAGGAGGAGTTGAAGAGGTTGAGGGCCGAGGCAGAGGAGACTAAGGTCCAAAAAGTTGAAGACCCTGCCAAGTTAGAATCTGCCTTGGCCCAAATAAAGGCCTTCAAGAAGGAGGCATATGAGTCTTAGTGTGAGGTGGCCTCCCTCACTAAAAAGGTAGAGACATCAAATAATCATCAGAAGGTAACTGCTGAGGCCCTGAAAAAAGCAAACCTTGAGATTGCTGGGGCCAAGGATGCATATAACTTCCTGAATGACCAAATAAAATGGCATGTTGATGAACTAGCCAAGGCGAGAGAGGTAGCCAAGGTGGAGGGAAGGAGGCAGTTAAAGAGTTCATTGCCATTTTCCACAACACCGAGGAGTACCGAAGCTTCAGCGCATACTGGAGGAACTTCGACTATGCTGAGGTGATGGAGAGGGCTGAGGAACTTCACCCAGGTTACGACCAGTCTCAACTAATGTTTGAGTTTGTGGATGAGGTACCTTAGACCCAAGCTGAGGAAACAGTAGGGGAAGAAGCAACAGAAAGGACTAAAGAGGGGCCTGACACTCAAGCTGCTAAAGCTCCTACTACAGAGGCGCCCCCTCCATCATCCGAAGCTTAGTCTCGGATTCCTTTTCAATTTATATGAATATACTGGCCTTGAGCCCACCTCTTGTAATATGCTCAATATTAATGAATGCTATGTTTTGTAAAGTTTTGCTTTCTTTTCAATATCAAGTGCATACACCTTGGTAAATAATCAAGCATAAGTTTTAGTTAGCAATCTGAACTTAGCATCTCGCTTCAGGGTGAGCTAATAATCAAGCCATATAAATGATGACTTAATGGGTTGCACTTTAGCTCCATCATTTTGAGATAAACCACGATATCCAAATTGCACTTAGGTTATTTGACTGAATCTTTCCATTAAGTTCGAATTGAGGTAAAGTGATGATGGATAAGATATGCATGTCGAGATATGTGGAGTGAGCTTCGGACTTCAGGCGAGGTGACCCCAGAGTTGGGGATCTGGACCTCTTTCGAGGCTCCCACACTTCCCTACATGGTGGATGGTACAGCCGTGTAGAGGCTTCTCCCGTTGGCGTTCAGCCTCACCAAAGAAAGACACGTGGAGTGAGCTTTGGAGTTCAGGTGATGTAACCCCAGAGTTGGGATCTAGACCTCTCCTCTGAGGCTCCCACGCTTCCCTATATGGTAGATGGTGCATCCATGTAGAGGCATCTCCCTTTGGCGTTCAGCCTTTCCAAAGGAAGGTATGTGGAGTAAGCTTCGGAGTTCAGGCGAGATGACCCCAGAGTTGGGGACCTGGACCTCTCCTCTGAGGTTCCCACACTTCCCTACATGGTGAATGGTGCATCTATATAGAGACTTCTCCCTTTGGCGTTCAGCCTTGCCAGAGGAAGGCATGTAGAGTGAGCCTCGAAGTTCAGGCGAGGTGACCCCAGAATTGGGGATCTAGACCTCTCCTCCGAAGCTCCCATGCTACGAGAGGTATCTGAATTTAATGACATTTTATTGAAACTGAAACAGTTACATAAGTTGGGAAAGATCCTCCAGTAATGCAATACATTCATTGGTAGTAAATTCCAAGATACTCAATGTTTTATGGACGAGGCTGTGCTTTGCCTTCCATGTCTTCAATTCTGTAGGTGTCGAGTCGGAGTTCTTCTTTAACTCTATAAGGGCCTTCCCAGTTTGGACCCATGGTACCTTCTCCAAGTCCTTTGGAGTAGAGAAAGACTCTTCTAAGGACCAGGTCATTGATTCGGAAGGACCTCTTCTTCACCTTAGAATTGAAGTATCTGGTCATTTTTCTTTAGTAAGCGGCGAGCCTTAGCTGAGAGTCGTCTCTTTTTTCATCAATGAAGTCGAGGTTGAACCTCTGTAGCTCGTCATTAGATATTTCTCTAAAGTGTAGACGACGAGGTGATCGTAAATCGACCTCAATTGGGCTCATGACTTCGGTTCCATAGGCTATAAGGAAAGGAGTTTTCGCCGTGGGAGTTCTAGCGGTAGTTCAAATTGCCCAAAGCACTTGAGATAGCTCATCAACCCAGGCTCTCTTTGATGCATCCAGTTTCCTTTTGAGGACATGTTTGATCGTCTTGTTTATAGCCTCAATGTGGCCATTGGCTTGAGGATGACGAGGTGTTGAGAAGTGCTTTCTAGTCCCAAGTTATTCGCACAGGTTCCTGACCATTTTATTGTCGAACTGCCTTCTATTGTCTAAAACTATAGAGTGGAAAATTTTAAATCGCATATGATATTCTTCCAAAAGAACTTGGATGTGTTTGCTTCTGTGATTTTCGCTAGCAATTCGGCTTCAACCCACTTTGTGAAGTAATTAATGGCCACAATGGCAAAGTTCGCCCCTCATCTACCTTTGAGTAAGGGACCTATCAAATCCACGCCCCACTTAGAGAAGGGCCGTGGGCTGGAGACGGCAGTTAGCTCCTGTGAAGGTTGCCTCTGAATGGGAAAGAACTGTTGGCACTTGTCACATTTGCGCACGAATTGAAGCGCATCATTTTTCAAGGTAGGCCAGTAGTACCCTTGCCTCAGTACGTTTTGTGCCAAGGCTAGTCCTCCTGAATGATTTCCACAAACACCTTCGTAGATTTTCCTCAGGTTGTAAGTGGCCTTGTCTTCCCCTATGCAGTGAAGAAGTGGGACGGAGAAGCTTCTTTTGTAGAGTATGTCGTCAATGAAGAGGAAATGAGCTGATCTCTTTCTTAGCTTGTAGGCCTCATCTTTGTCAGTGGGCAGGACCTGGTCCTTTAGGTAGGCTATGATTGGTTGCATCTAGTGGGGGTTCCTTCGACCCACATCACCTCAGACGCCTCGATAGACGGCATGAGGAGGTGCTCAATTGGTACTACATTAAGTAGTTTGGAGTCCTTGCTGCTCGCAAGTTTAGAGAGAGCATGTGCATGTGCATTTTTTAGGTTAGGGATCTGCATTATTTCGAATTTTTCAAAATATGGGAGGAGGTTCATCACCATCTTCAAGTAGGAGGCCATGGTTTTATCTCTAGCTGAAAAACTGTCATTCACTTAGCTCACCACCAGCTGAGAGTCACTGTTGATGCGTAGTCTCATTACTTGCATTTCATTGGCTAATCTGAGGCTCGCAAGGTGCGCCTTATACTCAGCAACATTGTTGGTGGCCTTAAATCCGAATCTGATGGCTGAGTTCAACTTGTGACCTTCTGGGCTGACAAGGACCACCCCAGCTCCCGAACCTGTGTCTCCAGTCGAACCATCTACGAACAAGTTCCACGTGGGAGGGCTCAACAAGTTCCATAACCTTTTCCATCTCGGGTACATTGGTGAACTCTGCTACAGAATCAGCTAAGGCTTGGCCTTTGATGGCTGCCCTTGTCTTAAAGACAATGTCAAATTCACTTAACTCTAGTGCCCATTTCAGTAGTCTTTCCAAGGCATTCGATTTTTGTAGCACTCACCTCAAAGGGAAGTTGGTCAGACCATGAATGGTGTGTCCTTGGAAGTAAGGCCTCAGCTTCCTAGAGGCAGTGATCAAGGCTAAGGCTAGCTTCTCCATATCGGGATAGCGAGTTTTCGGAGATAGAAGTGCCTTGCTGGGGTAATATACGGGGAGTTAGGTGGTTCCTTCTTCCTAGGTTAGGACTGCACTGATGGCCTCATTAGAGACGGCCAGGTATAGTTGAAGGATATCGCCGGGCTTTGGCTTGGAGATGAGAGGAGCCTGCCCTAGATGCCTTTTCAGGCCCTAGAAGGGCTCTTCACATTTCTCATTCCATTCGAATTTCTTCTCGACTTTCAATACCACGAAGAACGGGAGGTATTTATCAGTGACCTTGGTGACAAAGCGGCTAAGGGCCGCCACTCGTCCCATTAGGCTTTGGACTTTTTGGGGTTTCTGAGGAGATCTCATCTCAAGTAAAGCATTGATCTTTTCAGGATTGGCTTTGATTCCTCTTTGGTTGACCATGTACCCTAGGAACTTGCCAGAGGCAATGCCAAAAGCGCACTTGAGGGGGTTGAGCTTCATCCTATATCTCCTGAGGATTCGAAAAGTGTCATCCAAGTGCGTCACATGGTCGTCCGCCTTCAGGCTTTTCACAAGCATATCATCAATGTAGACTTCCATTGTCTTACCGATGAGATTTATAAACATTTTGTTGACAAGCCTTTGATAGGTGGCCCCAGCATTTTTCAACTTGAAGGGCATCATCTTGTAGCAGTAAAGGCCTCTATTAGCGATAAAGGAGGTGTTCTCCTCATCGATCGGGTACATAGGTATTTGGTTATATCTAGAGTAGGCATCCATAAAGCTCAGGAGCTTATGTCCGGCGGTGGAGTCTACCAATTGATCAATTCTCGAAAGTGGGAAGCTATCTTTGGGGCATGCCTTGTTGAGATTGGTAAAGTCAATACATACCCTCCACTTACCTTTGTGCTTCTTGACTAGCACCGGGTTGGAGACCCACTTCAAGTAGATGGCCTCTCTAATGAAGCCATTCTCGATTAGTTTATGCACTTCTTCCTTCAGAGCCTCATATCTTTCTGGGTTGAGGGCTCTTCTCTTCTATCGGTGTAAGGCAACCTTAGGATCTATCTTTAGGTGGTGACAGCTAACCTTGGGGTCTATGCCCTACATGTCCTCATGCCTCCAAGCAAAGACGTCAAGGTTCTTGCAAAGAAAGTCTTTCAATCTTTCTTTCATGTCATTGCTCAGGCCTATGCCTACTTTCAACACCTTCGCGGGGTCACGAGGGTTGACCGAAAAGCTTTCTAGTTCCTCAACCGGAGTTGTTTAGGGTTCGTACTCAATCACGCGGGGATCGATCTCATCGATCATAGAGAGTTCTTCCTGCTCGGGAGGTGCATCGATCATGTCAACATCCTCTCGTTCAGAAGGGGCCTTACTTGGGACGTCTGCCATATCCACATCAGTCAGGATGGCATGTACATTTCGGGGCTCGACCTTTCTGATGGAGCTCAGGTAGTACTCTTTGGATCCTTTTTGGTCACCTTTCACTGTTATCACCTCGTTCTCAGTTGGGAGTTTCATGCATAAGTGGTGGATGGAAGTGACGGCTCCCAACTCCTTCAAGGCTGGTCTACCCAAGACTCCGTGGCAGGCCGATCGACTGCCTACAATAAGGAACTCCATGAAGTTCATGGTGGTTTAGGGGGACTCTCCCATCTCTATCGCCAATGTTATATTTCCTCTTGGAGTGATACTATCCCTAGTAAATTCGTATAGAGGAGTGATGGCGGGCATCAACTCGTGGTCCAGGATCATCTTATCAAAGGTGGATTCGAAAAGGATGTTAACAGAGTTTCCGTTGTCTACTAGCATTCGCTTGAGCCCATTTCGGGCTGCCCTTACTACAAGTGCATCACAATGGGGGTAATGAACACTTTCAAAGTCCTCTTAGGTGAAGACGATGGGAGGTACTTGGTTCCTTCGGGAGCTACTGTCCATGATATAACTGGTCGGTGGGAGGCATTTGGCCTCTCGAGCGTAGTTTCGTTTTACATTTTGAGTCTCCCTTCCCATTTAGGGGCCTCTAAATATGGTATCTATCTCATGAATAGGGGCCTTTTCTCGTGCATGGCGGTTCTCACGATGCTTGTGTCCTTCCTTGGGCCTCTCCGCTTCATGTTCCTTTCCGCGGGGGATACATCTCACTAGCGAGGGGTAGCCTCCTCACGCCTAGGTCACTGGTCGTTTCTAGGCGGGGGCCTGTTTACCTGTAACGAATCATTCCTCCTGTCTTGGGGGTTCTCCCGTCGATTGTGGTATGCGTACTCCCGATACTCAAACATGTCATGACCGTAGGAGCGGTGTTACGTACAATAATCGGAGGGGTTCTAATTAAGCCTATTCCTAGGTCCTGAACCGCGCCCTGACCTCTTCCTCTACGGGGGGCCTGTTGTGAAGTTCCTGATTGCGGGTTGGTGGTAGTTGGATTGACATCTTCATATGCCAAAGTTGGAACTGCGTTCAAAGTGGTTGTGACAAGTGCTTGCCCTGAATTTTCATTAACAAGTAGGTTCATCTGGTAGTCCATCAAGTAAGAGGTTAGTCCCCTAAACGCTCAGTCTCTGTTGAGGTGGGAGGCCTCTGCTGGTCCGATTCTGGCGTTCAATTAATTCTTCATTAATAGTTTCCGGCCTCATTATTTCCAATAAGGCGTCGTAGGTGGTGGGATCTTGATTTTGCACGTCCCTCCAAAACATGGTGTTTATATTCAGACCTCCTCTTAGGGCTGACAAAGCTTCACGATCAGTAATTTGCACGCAATACGTCATTTCGTTGGTAAAGCGTGATAAAAAGCTTTTCAAGGATTCTCCATGTGCCTGCCTCATGTCTTGAAGGCACTGGATGGAAGCCTCTCCATCTTTGCTCACCACAAACCTTTTTAGGAAAGTGGTCTTAAATTCTGGCCAACTCCTTATGCTCCCAGGCGGCAGTCGACTAACCTTTTTATGCTCCCACCGCAAACCAGATTTTAGCCGCTCCACTAAGTGTCAAATGAAAAGCTCTACACTTCACAGTTGGGTGGTACCTCTAAGGCTCATATGAGTTTTATAAGCGCTTAGGTGTTTTTCCGGGTCGCATCTCCCATCATACTTTGGTATCTTGGGCATCATATAGTAGCTCGAAACCTATGCATTTCTTAGTTCTCTTGAGAATGGCAGGTTTTCATCGTCATCGTCTAAGTCACAGGATCTCTGCTGCTCATCTAAGTCATTATGCTCTTCGACTTCGTAACTGGGCAAATGATGAGAGGGTCCATTTTGGATCTTAGCCTCCTCTTCCCTCCTTTGGCACCTATTTCTAGGCGGAGCAGTACAGGGGACATTTTCATGCCTTTCCTCCTGTTGATGAGATATTGGAGGTGGGGGATGTGGTCTATTCCGAGGCTAGCATTGTTGTTGCCTGCACCTCGGTTCTGCGGGACTAATTCTGTTAAAGATGCTGTTAGACCTCCTAGGTTTTTGTTCTGGCTCATATGTTGGTGAAAAGTTATCCTCGTTATACTAGGCCTCAGTGGGTCGACCTGCAGCATAATTGGAGGGAACATCAACTTTTACCTCCCTCTCCCTAGGGCTTCTGCCTCAACTATATTCTGGTGATACAACCCTTTGGCTCTGGACTTCCTCATCTTGGTCGTAGTGCCCTTGGGATGCATAAGGAGGAATAAGGAAGCCTGCTTGGCTCTGCATTTGTTTTGGCTAGCAATGTTCCTCATGTTTGCGGCCACGGTGGCCATCTCTTTTAACAATTGAGTGGCCATCCGTATGCTACCTCTTCTATGGCGGTGGTGAAGCCGATGCCTAGCTGCAGGGACAGCTATAGATGGGGGCATTCCCACATTTTCTCTTACCCTACTAGGGAGTATATCCTCGTCTGAACTCATTCTCTTCTGCTTCAATCTCAGATTGTTGCTAAGTTGTGGGGCTTCCACTTGTTCTTTTCCAAGAACAAATCATTTTTCAAGGGAGATGCCCAAATATTCTTTTCGATAAGCTTCATCCACACGGTTGCGCGTGGTTATAGTATGGTTTTCCACCGACGGTGCCAATCTGTTAACCCCAGAATATGTTGCCAACAGATACCAGACCCGCTCGAGCACACCTAAGCCTGGTTCAACATGCTAAGACACGTGGACGGTCTAGAAATAATAGCAAAAGGGAGTGTGTGAGCGACTCAAAGGTGCGAGACGAGAACATTCAAAGTCCGACGAGACGTTTACATAACGAGTGTACAATAATCACCAATCGATGTTTTTAGAATGCGAGTATGAATTCATGTATGTTGCAAGAGAGTAAAATGTAAAGAATGTTGTATTTGTTCTTGTGTTGAATCTTGCATTACCCTTGTGAGAGATACATGGAGAGTGTTTATAGTGTTACAACTTAGATCTTGGCCTTTCGTGGGGAGTACACTTGGCCTCATCTCGTAAGTTTACATGTCAAATTATAGGTATCACATTTAACTTCCTAGTGTACTACACATTTATTAATTGGCGGCTCTGCCTATATTGACAAGAGAAGACAATTGCACTCTATAATGGATGGCCCATCAATTAATCAGGAGGGATCCTTTTGTAAGACCAGATCTATGAGGAGGAGTGCAACTTAAAGCCTCAGGACCTCAGAGAAGATTGAGCCTCAGAAGGAAGAGCCTCGGCTACAAGGTCACTTTGGCATTTTAGCTTCGGCACCAACACTTGGGGCCACGTCTGGCATGGGGTCTCGAATGAGGTGCCACGTGGGTCGGAAGAGGTGGGCCATGGGCCAGTGGGTCAGCCAAGTGTCAATACGTAACAGGGGGAGCAAAAGATTGTTGGATTCCATCTAATATTACGTAGAAAGGATGAAGAATTTACTCCTGCTTTAACTCCTTTTTCCAGAATTTTTCTTCTTACTATACTAGTTTCATTTCATCTCTTTTTTTAGTTTGATGCATTAACCAACATCTTCACCATTTCTTCCCTTCTAGAAGGTAGAGCACGAGTAATCTATATTCTTCTATGGACTGGACTCAGGCAAATATGCATACATACATAGATTTGTTTTCAATCGGTTTGTCTTGCTATTGTGCCATCATTTCAGTGGATTCTTTTCTTTCGGTTTTTCCCCTCCTTACGCAGCATAAACATAATTCGTTCAGGTTGGTATGTTGAGATACAAATGAACAGTTGGATAAGTATCTCATATATAAGCCTATTAAATATTTGTAAAGAATTAAAGAACTTGTCATCCAATTTTTATCTTGGTAATGGAAGCAAAGTTCATGTACGGGGAACTTAAACTCCCTTGTATTTGAGTTCTTAATGGTTTTCGAAGAACTCAATGTCAATAAAATCTCACATTTGAGTAAATATTGCCAGTCAGCCGAAGTTTTGCAGTGAATTTCGTCCACTTGTCCTGAAAGTTCTGTTATATTTGGCCCTTATCTTGTTACTATGCCTGAATGAAATAACAATGTTGCATATTGATGAAATGTCATGCGCACACAGGGATGATGTTAGTTTGAAATGTTCTTTCAATTTCTCAATAATTAAAAATTAAATAAATAAATGAGCAGAATGGCTTTCAGTTTTTCAATATCTATCGTATTCTTGAAAGAGGAAGTGCAATTTGATTGTAATCAATATCATATGTAGGAGAGTTCATCCAGGAATGTACTTGCTTGCTCTTGCTTATAGAACTTTTGATATTGAAAACGCAAGGAGAAGGAAACTGACAGTGAAGGGCATAGGTGTCGCCAAAATGTTTTGAGTTCTCAATTGGTGTAAGAGACTTGTATAGAAAGTATAGGCACTTCAATGGGTGTAACTGCTGAACTCCTACATGGTGATGACATCGTTATTGAGTCGTGGGTTCCCACAAGCAGATGTCTTTAATATTCTCTGATAGTTATTCAACTTGAAACTGTCTATGAAATAAAGCAATATTGTTACTCTAGATCCTTCAACCAGTTGATAATGACAAAAAGGCATAAAGTCAAGCTGTTTCCAGATGAATATGAAGTGAACATGAAATCTGTCACCATAGCTTGTAGATATGACGCTCAACATATGTCTTGTTTGGTTCCTAATTCATTTCGAAACTATTAGAAGTATGACTCAAATAAGAGTCTATATTGCATTAGATTTCTTACCTTTTTTGGGACTCTTTTAGGGCTAGATTTTATACTATAAATACAAGTCTCCTCTGTCAGTTTTATTGAAACCTTTTACTGTATTGTTCTCTCCTTTCATAGTGAATTAATAAAACATCGTTCATTCTGCAAGTTCTTCTTTTACTTACTTTAATCTTGTTCTTGGATTATTTGTGATCTTATTGAATACTTCAATTACAACAAGTGGAATTCATTAAATCTCAATTTTTGCATTATTGGAATCAGTCTCAACAAGTGGTATCAGAGCGGGGTTATTGGTGGATTTTTAGCATGAAATTGATCGAAAAATCGTTTGAAAATTACCAGAAAATCAGAAAACGAATCTGTCCAATTTTTCGATTTTCTGTCCGATCTGTTTTTGCATTTTCTGGTCAAACCAAAAAGATTTTGGAGAAACAAACACCACCAGTGGACTCAGCAGGCAGAGATGATCCAGAAAGGGTCATAGGTCGTCGGCGCGTTTCTGGCCAGTCGCCGACAGTGAAACTCCGGCCAAGAGAGTGGCGGCGCGTGCGGCAGTTTCCGGAGACGGTGTCTTCAGGCAATTTTCTCTGAAGGACGAGACGAATCTTGTGGTGGTGTCCAATTTCAATTTTCGGCAAAATTGTGATTTTGGACTATTTTGCCCTTTGCATGTTCGGTAGTTTTCAGTTTTTGGTGTTGCAAGTTGCAAGTTCTTCGTGATTTGACTGAGATTTTTTAGAGATGAATTCGTTGAAGTATGAAATTCCGTTATTGGATCGCAATACAAGATTTTCGCTGTGGCAAGTAAATGTGAGAGTTGTGTTGACGCAAATGGATCTTGATGATGCTTTGCTGGGTTTTGATAAGATGCCATCAAGCTTGTCTATGGAGGAGAAACAACGGAAGGAGTGGAAGGTTTTAGCGCAAATCCATCTTCATTTATCCAACAATTTGCTGCAAGATATTTTGAAGAAGAAGACAGCGGCTGCTTTGTGGCTCAAGTTGGAGCAGTTGTGCATGACAAAGAGTTTGACGAGCAAACTGACTCTAAAGCAGAGGTTGTATTCTCATCGCATGGCGGAATGAGGGTCACTGCAGGATCACCTTGCTGTGTTCAAGGAGATCGTTGCAGATTTCGAAACGTTGGAGGTAAAATATGATGAAGAGGATTAGCCTTGGTCCTGTTGTATTCGCTACCCAATTCTTTTTTATCATTTCGTGATACTGTTCTGTATAATCGTGACATGTTATCCATTGAGGAGATATGCGATGCCCTGTTCTCAAAAGAGAAGATGGAGTTATTGGTTGGAGATCCTGCATCTAGGAGTGGGGATGCTCTTGTTACTCATGGTGATCGATGAAGGAGTAGATCGAAGGTAAAGTACAGCAATGTGTATTGTTATTATTGCAAGAGGAAAGGACACATCAAGAAAGATTGCGACAAGTTGCAAGGTAAATGTGATTTACATGCAAAGCATGCGGGGCAATCAGGTAATTCGAACGAGACTAATATTGTTGAAAATTTTTGTGATGATGGAGATGTGATGTTGGCTGTATCTGACGGAGAATCCAAACCTGAGGAGTGGATTCTAGATTCTACTTGTTCGTATCATATGTGTCCCAATAGAGCTTTGTTTCAAACATATGAGACAGTGAAACAAGGTGGAGTTGTCATGGGAAACAACCAATCTTGCGGGTTGCAGGAATCGGTCGGGTCAGATTGAGGCTACAGGATGGAACAGTGAGGACACTTGATCAGGTTGGCCATGTTCCAGACTTGACAAAAAATCTCATATCACTGAGTACCTTGGATGAAAAATTGTACAAATTTTCTGGTGGAGGTGGAGTCTTGAAAGTTCGAAGGGGTGTCCGGGTTGTACTGGAGGGACGGAGGAAATCCCAGTTGTACATCTTGTAGGGGAGCGCACAACCAGTTTAGAGGCATTTGGACAAGTTCAGTACCGTGGTGGACATTCAATTTGGTACAATACCTCTCGGGTTTGGCTCTGGGTCAGTTAAGAACTTTGCTCAAGGGAGTGTTGGTGATTTCGTTTTGCCACCAGTTTTAGCGAGTATACTGTGTTCTTGTAATGCCAATGGACTCATGGAGCGTAGGTACAGTTTTGGAGATGTCTGTAATGCTTTAGAAATCATTGAAGGTGACAATATTGGCAAGGGACTTTCTGATTGTACATTTGGTGTGGTTTCTGCTACAGGATGTGCTTCGACCATATCCAGTGATTGTTAATTCCAGGAGGAATTTTGGGAGCCCAGGTTTAGGTTCGGGTGTCGCGTGTGGATGCTGGGTGGAGGAACATGTTTTCGTGGAGAGTTTGGTTACTGGGTTGAGGAGCTTGGTTATTCTGATGCAGACGGATTATTTTTTAAGGTGGAGAAATTTTGGAGCTTCGTTCGTTGCACCGAAATTTGAGTCAAGGTGGAGATTGTTAGAAGTGTGACTCAAATATGAGTCTAAATTACATTAGATTTCTTACCTTTTTTGGGACTCTTTTAGGACTAAATTTTATATTATAAATGCAAGGCTCTTCTATCAGTTTTATTGAAGCCTTTTGCTGTATTGTGCTCTCCTTTCATAGTGAATTAATAAAACATCGTTCCTTCTGTCAGTTCTTCTTTTACTTACTTTAATCTTGTTTTTGGATTATTTGTGATCTTGTTCAATACTTCAATTACAACAAGTGGAATTCATTAAATCTCAATTCTTACATTATTGGTCAATCGGTCCCAACAGGAACAATATCTTCTTTAGTGTTGGAAAGAAGATGATTATCGATTGGAGGTTATTGCGCACAAGAAAGGGCAAGTATAGCACAAGCTCATCTTGTCACTGGAGGCAGTCTATAGTGTAAGGGTAAAGCCTATAGTCTTGTGGGCTTCTCCTCATTCCAATGGCTTAGATCCCATCTTTATCATTTGCTTTACATAAGGAGCAATTCCTGGTTCATTAATCATCAGAAGAACCCTCATATTGAAGTTTACATTACACCATATCAAATCGAAATGAGGATGGCCGGTTTTCGTATGGCCTCCATTGTTCCTGGTGGTGGCTTGTATGGGAAGAATCAACTTCCTGATTCAGCTACTAATTCAGGTATTACAGAAATTAGTTTTGATCTCACTTCACATCTGAAATATGTGCAATCTCCATTGAAATAATATCAGGTACCATCTGGACCTCTGATTCTTACTGAATCAGTGTTTTCACTTAATCACTATAAGGCAAATACATGTTATTATTGTCCTTGAATATTGCAAAACAGTCAATCACGAGTCAGGATCTGGAAGAGAATATTGGCATAACAATCTTATTGATTTTTGATTTACTTTCGGCTCACAGCGGGGAGGAATGTATAAGATGGAAGAATTCGATTATGAAAGCATATTTGTAAGTCTAATTGTCTGGGAAGATGTTATCTTCTTGTTGCTCCGTGGCTGGGTGTCGAAGATTGTTTCTTAATTTGAAGAACTGCTTATTTTTATCTAATGTATGAATTGCACTAACAAGATTGTGAGTTACTATTTAAGAGCCCATTTGGCAAATAAGTCCATGATATATAAGCAATGGGCCTTGCATAAATATGTGGTCAAAAGTTCGAGTTCCTTCAGGGCCACTGAAATGAGTACCCGACTATAAATTTCAGGACTCCGTGAGATTAATAGAGGTCTCGTAAGTTGACTCTAACACCCACGGACAAAAAATAAATAAATGTGTTTAAAAATGTAAGGAGAATGAATCCTACACAAAATAAGAAATAAGTTAACCGAATTAAGGTTCGCATAAGCCTCTGCAACTCAGGAGTTGAAGAATAGAAAAAGCAAAGGACATAGACAAGCCCAATTTGCACAAGTTATAGCGTGATGAAGGATTAGAACAAGGGACGTAAGAGTGCTAATTTTTACATTTTAGAAGTCGAATGATCAAAACAAACGATACAGATGAGTAACAGTTACTCAAGTGTTCCTAGGTCAAGAATCCAAAGTCGAAGAACAACTCGAGCAAATTGCATAAGCTTGCATTGTACACATGGCATAAATACTCGTGACTCAAAAGTTAAAAAAGGATAGTGATATGAAGACAGGAGAATCGAAGTAAAGAGCTTAAGAATTGAGAATGGGTTGTCAATGGATTCCACCTGGACTTATCAATCATAATACAGAAGGTACAGATTCTCGTAATCTCAAGGGTTAAATCTGCACCCCACGTGCACTACATGTATCTTCAATAATCAACATCTGACTACTATTATTTAAATTATGAATCGTGCTACAGTGTTTGATATCTTTATATAATCCTCAGTATAACGTCACATGACACTTTATCATTAAATTATTTTAAATATAGTTAGCTTTTTCATCAATTCATTTACTGTCACGTCGAATTATGTCACTGCATTTGTAAAAAAAAATTTATTTATTTTATTTTTTGGACAAATTGGCAAAATCATTAAATTATTCAGTTAGAGCTTGTTTGATGCCCAATTTTTTTTTTTTCAAAAAATACATTTTTGAATAGTGATTCGATGAAGAATGTGTGGTTAAAAAAGAATGAAAAGTTTTGAGTTGTGTGTAATATTATTTTTATTGAAAAGACAAGAGAGAAAAATATTTTTTGAAAAAATGGGAATCAAACAATGCCTTAATTTATCAGCCTATCCTCAATAAAAAAAAATCCCGAAAATCAGTATTTTTTTTTATCACATTGGGTAAATACACTAGATGTCACTCAACTTTCGACAAAGTTTCATTTAGTCATTCAACTTTTCTTGTTCCAAACTCATCATTCAAGCTATACAACTACCTTTGCAGGGGTGTTCTAGGATAGGAATAGACATGATTCATTTCATCTAATCTTAACCTGATTATAGTGAATTTTTTTCTTTTCCTATTTCCACCACAAAAAAAAAAAAAAACACTTTCTTACGTTGCTTTCTAGAATCCATCTAAGTTATATGCTTGCTCGGTATAAAAGGTCTATCAATTTTTGATTCTATAAAAAAATTAATCTCTTTTTCTGCATAACACATAATTTCTTAAGTGGAGCAATAGTATTGCTAATGGAGCTCTTTAGTTGTTCAATTGTGTGATGTTAAGCTCTTTTAACTTATATAAACTTCATATCTACGTAATACGTGATTTTGTCAAAAATTGGATTCAATAGAATGATGCTAAATTAAAAGCGTGAGTTCGCATTGTTGTACAACCAACTTAGCAACCTACCCGAGGAGTCCACTGTCAATTCTTCCTACAACGCAAGAAAGGACTTCAAATTTTCCAATAGACTGGTTCTGGTAATAAACTGAAACTTATATGATAAGTTTTAAACAATAAAAGAAAGTTGAATAGCTAACATGAAATTTCAGTGTAAGTTGGGGGACCTTCTACGTTATTTTACCCGACAAACAAAAATCACTTCCCGCCATGTACGGAAGACAAGTCGTACAAAAGTCACGATCGATTTGCTTGCTGCACTTGAAAGTTGAAACATAATATGAATACTCGAAAACACAAAAGGAAAAGAAAGAACAAGAAAGAAAACTATGTTTAGCTGGTGAAAGAATAAGACTAATCGCCATTGATGTTTTTGATCAAGGAAAAAAAAAATGAAGAACAAAGGAAGCAAACTTGGGGGCGGAAATTGGATGATTTCAGGGTTGCCATCCATTTTCTTGCTATGCATATTCTTTTTTCTTGCCGGGTTCTTTGGTTCTAGTCTCTTCTCTCAGCAGGTCCCTTCAATTTCTATATTATGCATCTATCTTTATCTCCCTGCAATAATCTAACTCGTTTGTGAAGATAGCAACTTGAGTGGCTAGGCTTTGTGGGCTAATATGTTGATTATGTGCGTGACAGGGAGTGTCGAGTACTTCTTTAAGGACTTGGCCTCGGGGACTGCAGGAAGAGAAGACGAAGAAGAAAGAATTTGATGCTTTGCCACGGGGAAAGACTGGAGAGAATTCTCTCACTTCGATCCCTTTTCAGGTGAATTTTGATCTGAATTCTAATTCTAATTTCTGTGCAAATCTTCAGTGATGAAATGAAATTTGAATCCTCTACACTGAGGGTGGTTAATCCATATGGATTTTTCAAACACATTTCAAATGCATTTTATAAATCCCTCCACAGCAACTAATAGATTTCCAATGCTGTCGGTTTATTGTAAAAATGGAACTCGATAAAAGAATAGAACTTTTCAATGATAAGCTACAAACACATTTGAAACCACAGTTGTTGTTAATGTGTATAAATCTAAACATCAGCCACACAATCTGATGTTTATAAGTATTTGCTCTTGAAATCATATTCTTGTTCCTTTATTGCTCTCTCTGATACAGATTTTGAGCTGGAATCCACGGGCATTATACTTTCCAAATTTTGCTAGTGCAGAACAATGCAAAAGCATAATCGAAATTGCAAGGGCACGCCTTGAACCATCTTCCTTAGCACTACGTGAGGGAGAAACAGCTGAAAATACCAAAGGTATTAGGACAAGGTAATTACTCTTTCCAACTGGAGTCAAATGGTGGGTTCTAAGGAAGCATATATATTATTTCTATGCACAAACTCTACTTTTTAAAATTCTGTTACTGCATTGAATTTTGCATAAAACTATCTGTGTGATACCTTTCAAATTGTGATTTTCTTTCCTCTCAGTTCTGGCATGTTTATAAGTGCATCGGAAGACAAAACTGGAATCTTGTATCAGATTGAGGCAAAAATTGCAAAAGCAACAATGATCCCCAGATCCCATGGAGAGGTAATGTGAGTTAAGCTACATCATTTATTTTCTCTCTCTGTACCCAAGTACGCCTTTTATAAAATGGTATCTTTTTGCTTTTTCATAAAGAATAATGTGGATGTGTTTAGTTTGCCAAGAAGATGCATAATTTTTCACTTCATACACTTGTGTGAATTTGAATTAGTTAAATCTTTAAAAGTTCTCTGAATCATGCATGTACCATGTTTCAGGCCTTCAATGTCTTGCGTTATGAGATCGGTCAGAGATATCATTCTCATTATGATGCTTTCAATCCTGCTGAATACGGTCCACAGAAGAGCCAAAGGGTAATGCAAGAAAGATATTAGATATTCATTCATTCAATCTTTTCTAAGAGAAATGGTTTAGTGCCTGATGGCCCAAGAAGGGGCAGAAATCCGGTGATGACAGATCTCAGGATGAAGTGTTCATGTCAATCATTTACGCCACAATTGTGTCTCTTTACATTAATTCTTCTTCCCTTTCTACAATCACCAGCTCAACATAAAAACAGCTCAAGATTGCCCACAGAGAGATCTTCCTAAGCTAGTTAATGAAATAGGTTTCTTGTTCAAGAGTTTATGCACATACTGTTAAATAGGTCTAATAATTTGATTTGTTCAGGTTGCTTCTTTCTTGTTGTATTTGTCTGAGGTCGAAGAAGGGGGTGAAACCATGTTCCCTTTGGAGGTAAGATCAATCATTTTTCTTTTGTTATTTCGTAATTTACCAGCATCCTTTTCCTTCTATTGCTCCCTCCTCTCTTCAGTACTGTAATCAGCAGTCACTCGATGCTTTGATCTACAGAACGGGCTAAACACGGACGCTACTTATGATTTTCGTAAATGTATGGGTATGAAAGTAAAGCCGCACCAAGGAGATGGACTTCTGTTCTACTCGCTATTCCCTAATGGTACTATTGACCCGGTGAGTCGCTATGCATAAATGTAATTGTGGTTCTTGCACTGTTTTGCTTCTATCTTTTCTTTTACTTCACATTTATATCAATTCCTGTTTGTCTCCATGGTTGTGTTGAGTTTCGACCCTTAAAACGCATTTCTTTTGCTACTACTGTAGACATCTCTTCATGGGAGCTGCCCAGTGATCAAGGGGGAAAAATGGGTAGCCACAAAGTGGATCAGGGATCAAGATCAGGAAGAAGAGTAAGTTTATGTTAACTGGTCGAATTAGATTGGACGTCCATTTTTATGGAAAGTTAGGAAGATTTATCTCGTGTCTGGTACTGCATGGTTCTACTCTGCAAGAACTCCGAATCATTCTCTTGAAGAGTTCCAAATAAGTTTTATGTAGTGCATAGAAATACTAGCAAAATCTAGCCCTTCTCTAAGCCTTTTGCTATTTACTTCTGAAAAGGGAGCTTTAATCCTCTTTTCTTTGAAATTTCACAAAAATATTGATCCCGAGCAATGGTAGAAATGTAAAGGCATGGAGCTGTCCAGTTTTGATTAGGCCAGTGCCCGGCCAAGGGTGGCTAAATATGGAATCCGTGGAGTTTTATCATTTCTGAACTATAAACTTCATCTAATTTATTACAACAATCTTCAAATAAATCTTCAAAAAGGGTATATCAACGACGACAGCTGAATTTAAGTACTGGTAAACAAATTTATGGTGCTGAAAGTAGAGTCAATTCTATTGAAACTATTCACCAATAAGACACATAGATAAGCAAATCCTAAGGACATTGAATACTTGATCACTCTGCTAAATGTTCTACAAAACAGGAAATTATTTCTCTTAACTGGGTAGCTTCAAAGCTGGCAAACCCTGCTCTTTGGTATTTTATAGTTATGAACGAAACCCAGAATATAGACATAATCAGAGGATTATTTGCTACTCTGTATGCCTCCTTACACTTTCTGAACAGCAGCTGCCCATTATTGTTGGCCAGATGCAATTGACTGAAACGAATTACGTAAAATTGAAGACTTACCCTGTATTATCCTCTTGTTGGATTCCCTTGTTTCTGGTAAGAAGTGTATGATTCCCAAGTTTCTCATCTTTGGTTTCAAATTTACATGCGTGGTGAGATTGTGAAGTCACAAAAATGACAACTCGACAAATCAGAGATCGATCCATCACACCTTGAGGTTAATAGAGCGAATTTCCAAATCACAAGTTACGCCTGTTCTGATGGAGTTGCTTTCCCCATTTTTTCAATATATGCATGCAATAAGCTGCAGAGAATAGTCCAAGAGTGGAAAATGCCATGATAGTTGAGTTCCAAATGCTCTTGTAATAACCTCCCTGCAACATCAGCACAATTGCAACCTACGTCGATTTAGGACATATAAATCTAATCAGAAACTAGAAAATCTAAAAATAAATAAAATATGAAATGATACTTGTGTGTGTGTGTGTGTGTGTGTGTGTGAATATATATATATATATATATATAGGTTGCATTGGACGGTTTAGATGTGCATTGGTCGATGGTATTAACAAGACGCAAATAAAAGGATGTGACTAGCCAAATACACTGACTGAAATCGATAATTGGACACTGCCTATCGATGTGCAGGTGTACATTGAAGAGTTGTGGGCAGCTGAAAATCTTGTCTAATCAGGAGTAGCGTGATTTTAACACTGAAAAAAGGTGTATCATTTCAGAAGAGACACCTAAAGGCCTACAAATAATGGCATGCCAAATCAATTCAGAAATTGATCTCTCCTTTCATTCACTAGAAAATCAAGCTTCTATAATTTTCAAACATCCAAGTATTCATGGTCACTAAAGTCGTATAGAGTATGTTCAAACTTCAGTTGCCTCTCAAGGTCAGTATTGAAGCAGTAATGATTTTGAAAATAGTGTTGTATCACAAGTGAGAGGGTGATTTTTATCTGAAGGAGATTTGCTAAGTGCACACCTAACATTTTAGGTTCTTAGATTATTATATCATTGAGTTTCTGAATCAATTATTTTGTTATTTGGCCATTTTCCAGCAACATGAAATGTAGTTAATCATTAGCCTAAATCCTAAAATTGCAAACTAACATATCCAACAAACCTCATTAAGCTCTACTACAGCCGAACAGATTCAAACTAGACTAGAACTTCACTTCACCTTTGGAAGATAAAAATTGAAGGATGAATCAATCTTCTGATATCCATCCTGGTTGAATTTTCTATCAGGGAGTTTACAGATAGAGGAACACAAGAAAAGATATACTAAAATGATCCTAAATAGCCCATAATCAATCAAGAGGAAGTTGTAGAAGACAGAGATATAAACAATTCATTAATTACAACCCTAAAACGACGTGGTTACAGCAGCACACACCTGTAATACAAGAAACAGAAGTATTGCATTTGCAGGAACAAGAGATAGACTCATCATTCCTCCACGAACTTCATTTGGCACATACCTATGCACATAGCAGCAAGATAACATATGTCAAAAATACTCCTGAATTTTGAAAGAGGCAATTTATGTTTCCAGTCCATAATGGCGTCTTGCACTCTATCAAAAAGCTCAATTGATGTTTTGTCCTCACGAAATGAATGAAAGATGTAGTGCCCTCATAAGGCACCGAATATTTATAAGAGCCAGGTATAAGGATTTTTTAGGAAAAAATTTACAAATAATTGACATTGATCTCAATCTGGCAAGTGAAGGCAAAACCATGCCCACGCAAGCATGAAACAATATGAACAGCATCACGAGAACTCCAATTTCCTGTGCATAAAATAACATAATAAAAAACAAGTAACATCAAGCTAGGAATTTTTATATTAAAATGATCACCGAATGTTCTTCTAGTGATCAATGACCTAAAAGTGTGAACCTGATAATCATAAGCAACTATAGAGAAAACAAGGCCCATCATGATAAGCAAATATACTAAGCATTCTTCCATTCGAATCGACAAGGGTCCATTGAACAACCATGGAAATCCAGTGCTGCCAAGCATCCTAGCGCCCAGGAAACAAGGATATATCAATCCCAATGATACATCTCTCCCATCAGCCTACAACCAAGACATGATCAAACAAATTCTTTCACATATCACTAATTTAAAAAAATAATAATAATAAATAAATAAATAAATACGAAAGATTTTCAGATCAAATCAGAATACTATTGATAATCTAGTTAAACTTTGCAGCAGATAGCGTTCAATTCATAAAACCAGAAAGGAATGCTGGCAACACAAAATAGAACAACCACACAAGAAGAAAGAAAAGAACAAATGATAGAAAGCACAAATCAGAACAAATTTATTTAAAGATTAGAACAAATCATAACGTGTTTATTTAAAGATTAACCATAATTAAAAGAAAATCCTAGGCAATTTACAGACTAAATCACTCTGTGTTATGAAAGACTGATAATTACTAGTTCATAATACATTAGTGAGCACAAATTATTAAATTAAATCACTACTGGTAGATATTGAGGCGTATTCCAAGCAATATTTATATAATTGACCACAAAGTGTTAGCATATAATATGTTCGGTCCTCATCTTATTTGTTTTCTGTTTATTTTCCTTTTCAAATCTGTCCAAATTTAATTGAGAGGGATCTAAGCAGAAGCATAAAGATTACACATGGTCTCAGCAAACTGTTACATACAACTTGACAAGTATAAAGCAAATAAAAAAAAAAGGTTGAACCCCAACCTTAAGGGTCCCCCACCGCCCCTGCCCTGGAGAATCGTGAGAGAGGTAAATCGCAGGTTTGCCTCCAAGGGTACAGGTGGAAGGCTGCTTGTACACTTGCACTTATCCAAGAGCCAAATCCATATTTCAGGATTCGAACCCTTGACGCGGCAGCTTCAAGCAAAGCTGGATTTCTCCACCTTCCCCTTTTACCACTTGGAGATGTGCCTTGGGGGCTAAACATCAAATAAAAGGCTGTGATTAACCCATTCTAAATACAGCGCTCCAATGGGTATTCTTTAACCATCTTGGCCCCAGTGATACTGAAATAGCTATAGGAGATCATTGTGTGAAAATACGCATCCAAATTCATCAAAGTGCTTCTTGGATTAGATTGGTGATCGTGTTTAAAATGTCAAATATGGAGAAACATGCTGAGACATCTCAGAATGACAGAAATTTGGTGTCAGTGTCAGCTTTTTCAGAATGACAGAAAAATGGTGTTAGTGTCAGCTTCTAACCCTTGAAACACATTTTATGAAAATAATAGTATTAGTCCATTATGATGCAGATGTACCTTAATTCAGACCAAGGACAAGGCTAAAATTAGACATGACTTCATTTAGATCCTACAGTATATAAGATAATAAGAATATGAAGAGCTTTACTATGAAAATCCAATAGTCACTGAAACTTTTGAAGTACTGCATTAAATGGTTAGTTATTTTACAACTAGAATGTTAAATAAGCATTATCATATCTATAAGGTCTATAATTAATAAATAAAAAATAAAAAAATAGAACATTGTCTTCTGTTTTCAAGATCTTTTTAATAAACCAACACTTATTCATGTTCAAAAGCAGAGGAAAAACAGAACATGGATAGCGCAAAAATTCAGCAGAAACAACTAATATGACTTTTATGAGAACTTTTAATATATGCTGAGGGGGAAAATATCAAGGAATTCAAATACAATCGAAATCTTACCACTATAGTAGGAGCCCAAAGAATCCAGAAGGCAACTGCAGAGAAATGGACACAGGCTTGCACCCATGATAACAACCATATCTTTTTCTCTGAAATAACACATATTATTATTTGTCTAAAGATGTCGCCACCGACTTTATCATCCAATAAAAGAAATTCAAATCTTGTACCGTTTTCATCTCATGTCTGCTTAATAATTTGACCAAATTCACAACACACAGTAAAATGACAATATGTCATATAATTCAAATGGTTGCAAGATGCATACCACTGATGACATTTCTGTAAAACAAAATCTGGTAATCCTTGAAAGATGCTACTTGTGAAGCTTCTTTCCATCCACGTGTGACATAAGTGATTGCGGCAACTGTTATAACAATAGCTGCATTGCAAATAGAAGCTATATTTTTGTTCACATTACTATCAATCAGCCAATTACCAAGCACCTGGCTGCCTATGAAAGATGCAGATTCAAAGAAAGTCATTAGCCAAAACATATTATTCAGTGCATCATGCCTCAGGCTCAGCTGCAAAGATAAATAAAAACAAATGTTGTTATTGCTCAACGGATTCCACTGCCATTAGCTATGCTGCCGATAGATATATAAGACCGACCTTATCATTCTCAACTACCATCCATGTTTCGAAACTGAAGGAAAATATTGAAGAGGCCAGAGAGAGACAGATGCTCGCCAACCAAAATGCTGGTTCTGCAGTAATTCTCTTCCATATTCCAACAAAAAGGTGCAGCAGGTAAAACAACAAACATAATTTCTTATGACCACTGCACACCCAAGGAAAAATTATTAAATTTCCATCTAAAAGAGTGTTGTCAAAACATAAAACTAGCACTTGAAGATAACTCAAACCGCAAATTCATAACAGTAACGTGCTCAAGTACGAAAACCAGTACTAAGTTTGCCCATTAATGCTTGCAAGATCAATCATGAACTTAACTGAGCAATGAAAGCAGCAATGCGTAAGAAGAACAAGTGCAGGATATAATTGGAAATTTAACTGGAGGCGTGATAACAAAAAACTATGGAAGTCGTTCACTTACATAAGATCAGAAAGCATTCCAAGAAAACTGCCGATTAATAGAGAGACCCCATATCCAACACATAACGACATCACCATTTGCTCTTTGCTCACACCATAATATGCCCATTCGTACTCCCCAAACACTGCCCATAGTCCATCAATCACTGCATACACAGAATAATAAAAAAGAAAACCCAGAAAGTTTAACGATATTTAAGACAATAATTAACCTAAAATAGAAGAAGAATGATTGACCTGAGGATAGTGAATAGAAGAGAAGAAAGGTTCGTTGGAAGCGAAGGAGAGAAGAGGAAGACGCGTGATCAAACACATTTGGGATGGTTTTGTTGGGTAAACATAAGATTGAAAGGAAGCAACATATGAACATGAAATTGTACAGTCCCTTGTTTGGTTCCCATATTTCGGTTTCAATTACTACTCCCATTTTTGGACAGTAGAAGGGAATTCAGAGCAAATGTGAATTGTTTAGATCTCAAAAACACAGATTGAAATCACAGTAAAAAAAAAAAATAAAAAAAAAATTAAGGAAATTGCTACAAATGTCTACTTTTAGGGTAATTATACTAAAGAGTAAATTTCACAAAATGTCCATTTTTATCTAGTCACTTACAAAAATGTCCACCATTACAAAAATATCTAATTTGAAAGAATTTAAACCAAAATACCCTTATTAACAATTTATAATTTCACACTAAGACAAAAAAAATGAACATTTTTACAATATTGTTATTGACTAATAAAATTTTGACGTATTACTTACCATATTTATTTCAAAAACTATACATGTTAAATCACAATAAATATTATGTTTTTCATTGATTCAGAAATGTCGAGAACAACATTTTTAAATGTAGAAAAATGTCATGTTCAAAATAAAATGTCATTCTAGACAAATGAAACGGTGTTCAAATGTCGAGAATGAGATATGAAATGTCAAGAAACATTATTTTAATATAACTTCTCATGGAAGCCACTTCTCAAAATTTGTGACAAATTGATAAAAAAATCAAATGTCGAGAACGGCATTTAAAATATTGAGAATATCATTTCAAAATGTAACTTTTCATTAAGAGCATAATGAAAAAGTTGGCATATTACTTACCATATTTATTTCAAAAACTATACATGTTAAATCACAATAAATACTATGTTTTTCATTGATTCAGAAATGTCGAGAACAACATTTTTAAATGTAGAAAAATGTCATGTTCAAAATAAAATGTCATTTTAGACAAATAAAACGGTGTTCAAATGTCGAGAATGAGATATGAAATGTCAAGAAACATTATTTTAATATAACTTCTCATGGAAGCCACTTCTCAAAATTTGTGACAAATTGATAAAAAAATCAAATGTCGAGAACGGCATTTAAAATATTGAGAATATCATTTCAAAATGTAACTTTTCATTAAGAGCATAATGAAAAAGTTGGCATATTACTTACCATATTTATTTCAAAAACTATACATGTTAAATCACAATAAATACTATGTTTTTCATTGATTCAGAAATGTCGAGAACAACATTTTTAAATGTAGAAAAATGTCATGTTCAAAATAAAATGTCATTTTAGACAAATAAAACGGTGTTCAAATGTCGAGAATGAGATATGAAATGTCAAGAAACATTATTTTAATATAACTTCTCATGGAAGCCACTTCTCAAAATTTGTGACAAATTGATAAAAAAATCAAATGTCGAGAACGGCATTTAAAATATTGAGAATATCATTTCAAAATGTAACTTTTCATTAAGAGCATAATGAAAAAGTTGGCACTAAATTCAAATGAGTGGACAATTTTCAACTTATACCCTTAAAATTGGACATTCTTAAAAATACCCCTAAAGACTATACTAAATTTATTAAGTGCACCACATTTTTTTTTATTTACTTAAATAACCTTAAATAAAATTACATAATTAGAGTTTTAATATACTTTTTTAATAAAATAAATTATTATTCCATCACAAACATAAAAATAAACATAATCCTTTCTTCTACATTTGCAGTGTTTTCTGCCTCATTCATACACATCTATCAATTTGTTTAATCTCCAAAGTTTCGATCAATTTTTGATTTCTTACACTTGTTCAAGCAATTGATTAAAAAAAAATTATTAATGACAAATTGCATTGAGAATAAAGTCTTGCAGAGACAAAAGTACAAAGATCTAATCCAAATGATCTATGTTCACTTTATCGCATTTGCTATCACATAAATTTACCATTTTGTGCATTTTTTTATGATGAGATAAAAAGTGTGTGTACTAGTAATTTGTCTCTCCACATTTTAACAAAAGCTTCCAAAAATTGGGATTGATGATTTTATCACAATCTCAGACCTTCTGGATTCTTCAGAGTGATGATCTGATTTTTGCTGTTTAGTGAGCATCTCTGATTTCGATGAGAATTGACATTTTCGAAATGAAAGATCCCGATCTGATGCTGAATCAAAAGTCCTAAGTTCTAACCAAATAGGGTAGAAAGGGTTGGAGAAGAAAGATGATTAATAATGGGATAATATGTACTAGAAAGGGTTAGAGAAGAAAGATTATTAATAATGGGATAATATGTACACCACATTTTTTTTCATTTTTCATTTTTATTGTGTTAGGAGTATAATTGTAAATTTATTGTGGTGTATTTATTGAAATTATATTTTAATTGTGGTGTGAATTTAATGTGGTGTAGTAATTAAATTTTATAGTGGTAATATAATTTTACGTCTACTTTTATTTAGAATTTGTTGAATGTCCATTTTACTATTGTTTAGACCAAAATGCCCTCAATAGCAATTTTAAATTCCACAAGGCAAAATCATTCATAGAATTAAAAATTATATTGGCTAATAATAATTTGACAATAACCGATACTACTTATTTTAAAAAGTACTATATCAATCATACAATAAATGCTCACTTCTTTTTATAAGTAGGCAAATAAAAGATTTATGAAATGTAAAAACTACACTTAAAATGTCAAGAACTCTATGAATAGAGAGAGCTCTCATTTTCGGAATGAAATCTCGTTCTAAACAAATAAAGCGTCAAGTGTCGAGATAAACATGATCCAAATGTTGATAACAACTTTTAAAATATTGAGAAAACCATGAAATGTTGAGAATATTAATTATTAAACACAGCTTATCAACAAAAAAAGATTCAAAGAAAAATTACCTTCTATCGAGAATTATGAAGAACCTAATCAATATATAAATTTAAATGAGATTAAATTTCTAGAAATGAAATTATATAATTTCTTATGATTGGAAGTATATAGTTATTTTTTAGTGTTAATGACATTTCTACTTCATCTTCTTCATTTTTTCCTAAAATCATTGGTCAATGCCTAGCCCCTGTTTAGTGGCCTTAAAATTTAAAAAAAATACTTTTGTATAGTTTATTTATTTATTTAGAAAGTGAGGTTATAGAGTAAGGAAAAACTTTAGTAAGGAAGAACTTTGGTTATAATGAATCGAATCGGGGCTTAATAGATAATGGAAGTAAATGAATCCATTAAATAATATTAGCTAGCATTTATGTAGGTTATCATGGAAGCTACTTGTTCTTGAAATTGTAGACAATTTGAAAAATAAAAAATAAAAATAAAAATTGCATCATTTTAGATCATGGGTGTAATAGACAATTTGACACCAAATTTGATCATTTTGCAAGAGTTATCAAAATTACAATTGACATACATGAAATTAGACATTCTTGTAAGAAAAGATCTTCTATCAATCTTTTTTGGTATTAGTGAGGTCAGCCATGTTGGAGAATCGAATTGCAGAAACGAATGATGTCCGGTGAATAGAAAATATAGATTAGATTAGGCCTAGTACAGATTTTTTATTTTTTTTTCTGTTAAAAACTTTAAAAACACGCCTAAACTATTATTGAAAATTACATAACTGCATATGTTTAAATATGCACTTTTAAAAATAAAAGACTTGTAAAAAAGTTTCAAGAATTAGACGGTCACAACTGATCATTTGATAATAATTTTTTTTTGACTTATTAACTAATTAAATATGTCAAGGTCACAAAAATTCACAATTTATGGTTATAGTCATATATTAGTCAGTAGTCACAAATTGCACAAAATCAAAGTCACGAATATACAAATTGTGGTTTAGAATTATAAATTTAGTTGTGTATTGTACATTTTTTAAGTCACTAATTATTTATTTAATTACAAATTACCCATGTTTTATGTCATATTATTTATTGTTTACAATTATCCAAATAATTGTTCACAATCGCTCTTCATACCGTCCTATTCCACGCCAGCACCCCAAATGCCACAACCACCTCAAATTCACAACTCACCACCATACAACTATAAGCACTGTTGACCTCCAAAAATGGCTCCAACAGGCACCCTAGCTTTGTCCCCTCGAAACCTACACATGTAACACCCATCAAGAGGCAAAGGTCGTCGGACGAGAAAAAGGTCTGGCGACCGTTTGCACTCCGACGGTCAAGTCAACGGCCGGACGAAGATAGATATATAGAGTACAATAGTAGAGAGATAGGGAATTTGGCTAGAGTATTTAGAACATACCTTAACTTTTGAATTGAATCCATATATATAGAGAAATGATGTGAAATGGGTTAAGGCGGGTTAATGGGCCTAAGTTCGAGCCCAGTATAAAGTGAGCAAAGTGATAGGCACTTCGGCTGGGCTTTTTATGGCCTCGGTGGCACCTCGGCTAGGCTTCTTAGAGCCTCGGCTTTGAGGCCCAACACTAATGGGCCTAGCTCGAGTCCAATAAGGTGGCCCAATATGGAGTGATAATTCATAAGCGTAACAGTAGTCCCCCAAGTCCGAGTCGTGTTATTTATATGCGGGTCGGACTTGAAATCTAAACTCTCAAGTAGGCGAGGTCTTACAGATTGCCTTAGAAAGATAGGTAGCTCCAATAAGCGAGGGCTTACGAATTGCCTCGAAAATATGCATCGATTTCGAATAGGCGAGGACTTACGAATTGCCTCGAGAAATATGAGTCGCTCCAATAAATGAGGACTTACGAACTGCCTCAAAAAATGTGTCAGAATAAGCGAGGACTTACGAATTGCCTCGAAAGATATACTGCGTATAATTTTTCAAAATTTCGACAACATCTCCTTTGTAATATGGACTAAATCAATCCTGTAATACAATACAATATATCCACAGCACATATACCAAATAAATTTGGGGTCCATTTGCCCCTTTAAATGCTCATAAGGTGTAACATATCGCATTTCTCCAAGATATGTGCAGAGGGTCTGTCATGCATTATAATAAATCATATGCTTGCACAGCTCAATGTATCAGTAGTGCTATAGTGAAGCAAGTAACATGATGTCGACAATAAAATGAAAATGATGATAACATGGCATACGTATTGGCTATAATGAAATTAATAAATTATGTGCTAGCAATAATATGGTATTCGTGCTTCGAAGCAACAATATAGTACATAAGCTATGGCAATGATATGTAGTGATACTGAGGTACTAGTATTGCAATAGTCCCCCAAGTTTGAGTCTAATATTCATTTATGCAATGCGTGGACTTCAATGAAGTAAAGCCAGTGGGTTGGGTAAAAATTGAAAGAATTTTTGAATTCCAAATAATAGTCCCCCAAGTTCAAGTATAGTCATTTATGTCATGGTTGAAGTTAGAAATGCGTTGTTGTGAATGAATGATGAAGAAGCCGAGGTGGTTGAATAAACCGAACCTGCGAGGCTTGTGAATGCTGAATTGTGATGAAGCCGAGGTGGTTGGGAAACCGAACCTGTGAGGCTTATGAATGCTGAAATGTGATGAAGCCGAGGTGGTTGAGAAACCGAACCTACGAGGCTTGTGAAGGCTGAAATGTGATGAAGCTGAGGTTTGTGAAGGCTGAATTGTAAGGCTCAAGCTGCTGAGGCACCTGCTGTCGAGGCACCTCCACCATTGACTGGGCTTAGTGTAGTTCACTTTTCACTGTAATCTATCTTCATCACATGCTGTTTTTCTCCGAAGTGTATTGGCCTCGTTAAGCAATTGAACTTAATGTTGATTGAAGAACTAAATAACTTTAACTTGGTACTTTAACTCAAATCACTTAAAACAACTGAATTGTATGCAACTTTCTTGAGTTATGACCGACATTACTTAAGTAAATGAACAACTGTGTGAGACTCGAACTTAAGCAAATGAACTTTACTTAAGCATAATAACTGTAACCTGAAGGGATCCAACGAATGCTGCTACAGCCGAACTTAAGCATAATAATTGTATGAGCCTCGAAATTCAAGTGAAGTGGCTTCTCCCATTGGCGTTCAGCCTTGCCAAAAGGAGGCGTGTGCTAGCGCCTCGGAGTTCAAGCGAGGTGGCCCAAAGATGGGACGCGAGCCTCTCCTCCGAGGTGACGACGCATCCCAGACATGGTGGATGGTACAGTCATGTTGGGGTTTCTCCCCTTGGCGCTCAGCCTGGCCAGAGGGAGGCATGTGCTAGCGCCTCGGAGTTCAAGCGAGGTGGCCCAGATGGGACGCAAGCCTCTCCTCCAAGGTGACGACGTATCCCAGACATGGTAGATGGTGCAGTCATGTTGGGGCTTCTCCCCTTGGCGTTCAGCCTGGCCAGAGGGAGGCATGTGCTAGCGCCTCGGAGTTCAAGCGAGGTGGCCCAGATGGGACGCAAGCCTCTCCTCCAAGGTGACGACGTATCCCAGACATGGTAGATGGTGCAGTCATGTTGGGGCTTCTCCCCTTGGCGTTCAGCCTGGCCAGAGGGAGGCATGTGCTAGCGCCTCGGAGTTCAAGCGAGGTGGCCCAGAGATGGGACGCGAGCCTCTGCTCCGAGGTGACGACGCATCCCAGACATGGTGGATGGTGCAGCCATGTTGAGGTAATATTAGCTCTCCGAAGATAAGTAGATGTAACATGGCTGAGGCAGAAGCAAAATTCTGAACTGAACAGCTGTACTAATACGAATTTAGAGGCTGACCCTGAACTGAACAGCTGTACTGATAACGAAGCAGAGGCTGACTTTGAACTGAACATAATAGATGTATACCAGCTGTTGACTTTTTAAGATCCGCTGAGTGTATGGTTGCTGCTGTGGTTGTAGGTTCAGCTGTCTCTACGGAACCGCTGACTCAGAGGACTTCGCATGGGAGATGCTAAAGGTTGTGAAGCTGAAGGTTGGGACGCAGCTTCGACTGAGATGCTGAAGCTTCAATGCCTGCTTGAGGAAGGAGCTCATCTGCCACCGATGCGCTTACCCACAGGGGACGACGCGTTGGGAGATGACTAAAGTTTTGTAAAGCTCAGGAGGAAACACAGCCACCGAGGCGATAACCCATAGGGGACTCCGCGTTAGGTGTGTCTAACCTTTGTAAACCTGAGTAAGGAGCTCATCTGCGATCGATACGGGAGATGGCTAAAGCTTTGTAAAGTTTAGGAGGGAATGCAGCCACTGAAGCGATGACCCATAGGGGACTCCGCGTTAGGTGCGACTAAACTTTGTAAAGTTGAGTAAGGAGCTCATCTGAGACCGATGCGGGAGATGGCTGAAGGTCGGTAAAGCTTTCGCAACACTACAGCCGAGGCAATGACTCATAGGGGACTCCGCATCGGAAGGGTTGAAACTTTGTCAAGCTCAGAATGACGAGGACTTAGAGTCACGCTCGACAATAGTGAGAA
>NW_019264985.1:202641-203730 GCF_002742605.1 Olea europaea var. sylvestris
CTATTGAATCCGATAGATATACCAGAATGGAAATGGGAAAAAATAGCAATGGACTTCGTAGTGGGGTTCTCTAGGTCAGCAAGGGGTCATGAAGCTATTTGGGTAATAGTGGATCAATTGACAAAGTCAGCATACTTTTTCACAATCAAAATGAATTTTAATATGGGTCAATTTGCATAGCTCTATGTTAAAGAGATAGTCAAAATCCATTGGGTACCAATGTTGATTATATTAGATCGAGATACCAGGTTTACATCAAAATTTTGGAGGAGTTTACAAACCGCGATGGGGACTAAGTTGACCTTTAGTACTCTTACCACCTCTAGACCAATGGGCAATTGGAACGAATCATCCAAGTTTTAGAAGATATATTGAGAGCTTGTATCTTAGATTGGGGTGGAAATTGAAAAATTCACTTGCCGTTGGTAGACTTTGCCTACAATAATAGCTTCCAAGCCACTATTGGGATGGCGCCATATGAAGCCTTATATGGTAGACGATGTTGTTCACCAGTATGCTGGGATGAAGTGGGTGAAAAGAAAATGTTAGGTCCTAAACTCATTGAGAAGATAGTGGACGCTATTAAAAAGATCAAAATGAGAATTAAAATGGCTCAAAACCATCAGAAAAGTTACGCCGACAAGAGAAGGAAAGAATTGACGTTTGAGGTTGGAGATAAAGTTTTTCTAAAGGTGGCACCAATGAAAGGTGTGCTATGATTTGGAGAGAAAGGAAAGTTGAAACTGAGATTTATCGGTCCATTTGAAATACTAGAAAGAGTTGGAAATGTGGCATATCGTTTTGTATTGCCACCAAAACTATCAGTTGTACATGACGTATTTCACGTCTCATGTTGAGGAAATACCTTCATGACCCGAGTCATGTGATTGAGGATCAAGTGATTAACTTACAAAAGGATCTAACGTACGAGGAATCACTAGTGGAGATATTAGAAAGAAAAGTCCACTGGTTGAGAAATAGGGAAGTACCATTAGT
Organism: Olea europaea var. sylvestris; assembly: GCF_002742605.1. NCBI lineage: Eukaryota > Viridiplantae > Streptophyta > Magnoliopsida > Lamiales > Oleaceae > Olea > Olea europaea. Next base: position 203,638 of record NW_019264985.1, read on the forward strand.
AAAGATCCGATGGGGTAATCATATAATAAAGGACGCTACCTGGGAGAGGGAGGAAGAAATCAAGACCAAGTAACCAGAGATTTATGAACAAGT
>NW_019264985.1:205940-242551 GCF_002742605.1 Olea europaea var. sylvestris
TCAAATCCAATAATGTAGATAAGGTAATAACAATGGTTTGAGAAGACAAAAGAAGACAGCTGATTGCCGTAGAGAGAGATGACTGTCGATTGCCGATAAAGAGAATAGAAAGAAAAAGTGAATATACAAAGATAAAGAATAGAGAGATACGGTGGTGGCTGTAGGGGGAGAATAAAGATAGGAAGTGACATGGTTTGCCCCTTTTTACTAAAAAAGGTCATGCACTATGTAATTTAAGTTTTCATAATAAAATCCAGATTATAACATTAGCCACTTGATATATTAGAAAAAAATCCAAATTACAGTGAGGCCCCGTTTGAGCCACAATAATGTAAGAATGAAAATGATAAATATAGTCATTATGAACCCCACACAAGAGATAAAAAGTCAAATATGATAGTTTGATGTGATAGATAACGGACATATTTTTCATTTTAATCGGCGATAATGGGAAGCAAACGGGGACTGAATGATATTTCAATTAAAAAGTGATAAACCACGGCACTTTTTAATATAGACTTTAATTCTTATCTGGCGAAGCAAAATTTAAAAGTAAGAGCAGAATATTAGTTTAAGATGTTTTTAAGCACATTATAAGTTTAGCTAAAGATATTCTATTAAGACAAAAGAAACTAACTTACATGGTGTGTGACCTTATAATTAAGAAGTAACGCTTCATCTCACTTTCTAACGCTTATCATTTTTACGAGTATGCACATTTTGGCAAAATGGAATTGACCCATAGTTTTTGCAAACACTTTGTAAGCATCATCTCGAACTGGTTTTTACATAAAGCCTAAAAGACCAAAAGTAGTGACCACCGTGATTGCTAACATGTAAATTCTTCGAGCTGATTATACTTTATTGTGATGTTAATAAGGTACGTGTACTTCGATTTTGTTCAATCCAATAACTACACTTTAATTTGATATCAATCGGATAACTATACTTTTTCTTTTCAATTTATTAACCACGCTTTAATTTGATTCTAAATAGGGAAACTTCGTCTAATTTTACTGACTAAAAATCAATAATATGACACTCATTAAATGATGGTCATCACGCTATCATCTGTCATTGACTTGGAATAGGTATAACTTGAGAAAATTAAATAACGATCATCATTTAGTGAATCTCACGTCATTATTATAATCTTACATAAATAATGCTATGAGATTAATTATAGGTAACAATTCATAATATTTAGAGTTTTCTTCAAGGGAGATTTAATAGATTATGTTACGGTTTGCTTCTTGACTCGAATTAACAATACATAATTTGAAAATTTTGAATACAGTATAACATGAATTAAGATACTCTAGTCATTTTAAAGTTTCAACCATGCGAGTTTCGTAAATTTCTTTACAATTTAAAGAAAAATTAAATTTCTCTGTCAAAGCTTAAATGCAGTGTATTTATGAATTCTGCACTTTCAAACGTAAGATTTTGAATTTTTTTTTTTATCTATTATGGTAAAATAATTCTCCATAAGATCAAAATCATCTTTGAATTGCATGCGACTTTCAGTTGAATTGGCAATTTGACGGTTTTGTTATTCGATTTTAAGTCACATATGATTTTAATATCAGCGTTGATGGTTTTGATTACTTGATGATCTAAATTTTCATATTTAAATAGATTAAGAATCAAGAACTTCACTTTTGAATATTCGATACTCATGATCGTAATATATGAAAGGTTTGGACTTCAAGTCCTAATTTGTCCTAAATTTAGGGGGTAATATAGTATTAACTTCAATTTTAAGACGATTAAGGGATTGTTTGACAAACTTTTTGATAAAAATTTAGTAGATTTTGATCAAAGTTAATAAAATATTTGATTAAAAAGTTGATAGAAGTTATGAGAATTGACTTTAAACTCAAAATTTTAACAAGTTTTTAATGTTTTCCTAACAAGCATGGGAACAGTATACATTTTATGTATATTTCCAATTTTATACTCAATCCAAATGTTGCTGTTATTCGTGCCTGCTACCATGCACAGCTAGGGTTTCTAATTTTTTTATAGTTAGAGAACAAGACAAGAGGCAAAATGGGTGGAGTCAACGATCAAGCAATTAAGCTATTTATATACAAATTGCTTTACAATTTTATTGATGGATGCTAAAATGACATCATTTAGGCCCTAGATTTGAACAAATGAAATTCAAACCAACGACCAAAATGCATGTCACATCAACATTAGTCAATAAACGTGTAAAGAAAATTGTAGAAGTAGCAAAGCCTACGGTAGGAAAGCTAAGATGGCTCAAGAAAGGAACTTGGAAAAAATGAAAGCCACCAAAGGTTAATCTCCATTTTTCAATTTTCTTAATGAGCTTTGATTTTGAGTATTTTTGCGTTATTTTTTGTATTTGATTTCTGTGAATTTTTTGATCTGCATACTCGAGACCGACAAAAAAGCTATGACTATTCAGCATCACTTGCTAGCCATCATAGTCCTGAAACATCTATTATAGGCTTGTGACCTTGACCAAGGCAAAATTATGATGATGTAACTTCAAGTTGACATTGCAAAATATCAAATTAAATATCACAAGGCATACGGGAGGGAAACTTTAGTGAGGTGATCGCACCATGTGATGGTATGACCGCCCTATCAAGATGCGCTACCTAGACGGGTGACCTATCACACACCCCCAAAGTGTGTGGGCCACCCACCGAGGTGACGCCTCAGCATTGGGCGAGCACACCATGTTGATGGTGCGCCGCCCCCACTAAAGACTTAGTCAGCATATGGGGTTGGTTATGATAATAAATATTATTTATTATATTAGTTTTCCTCGTAATATATAAACTGATTTGTTTCATTGTTTAACCAAAATTTTAGGTGGCTCAATAATATGTTTTCTTCTTCTTCCTCTTTGGATGGTTTATCAAATTAGTTCGTATTATTTTCATGGTATCAGAACTTATAGTTGAGTAAATTGGTGGAAAAGAAATTGGTGAAAACTGCACTAAATCACAACACAAATTTCTGTCCAAAAATTGCCCATAAACGAACCTGTTTTCTTGTTTTCCTGCCAAACTAAACATTATTTGAGGAAACTAAGACCATATTAGTGCTATGCAGATCAAGGAAAAGCTTCTAGTCTGTCACGTGATGGTGAATGGCAAAGCATGATGGAGGCGCGGGGGGTCACGTGCAGAGGGGATTTGCAACGCGTGAATGGAAATTTCGAGGCAATTCAAAAGGGCAACTTCTTCCTTGGTGAGTTTTTGATTTTTTGGTGGTATTAGTTTGGGTATACATGTACTGTGCAGTATATTCCAATGGTCGTTAGAGGCGGTACATTTGTTGTCACTGAATTTCTTAGAATTTAGTGATTTTTTTAATTGGTAGTAGTTTATTTGTTTATTTCATGACGGCAACTGAAAGAGGTGATTCACTTTAATCCATTAGTGTCAGATTAAATCGTAAAAATTTGAGTACTATGATAAGAAATTTTCTAAAAGGAAAAAGATTATGGGATTATGTGAGTGGAACAATTGTGAAACCCGAGAACACTGCTCAGAATTATGTAACAAAGTTAGATAATTGGGAGTCAAACAACACGAAAATTTTCTCTTGGATTCATAATTCTATTGAGCAATCCATTGGTATACAATCAGCAAAGTTTGGAACAGCAAAGGAAGTTTGGAAGCACTTTCAGAAATTATACACTAAGTCCAACTTTGCAAAACAGTATCCGTTGGGGATTGATACATGGGCTTCACATATGAAAGATATGAGTATTCTTGAGTTTGTCCACACAGAATCATAATAAAGGTTATGTGCGAGTTGCCAATGATGAGCATAACTTTTGCAAACAAAAAGACATTGGAAGTTTTAATGTCCTAAGCTATTGAAGACATAATAGTCCCAGTCACAACAGCAATCCCATCGTCCTAATGCTAATATAGCTACCGCCATGCTACCTAGTAACTCGTCTATACTTGAAGCACCACTTTCCTCCAGTCCCATGTTGACGAATTTAGCATAGTAGTTTTAGAAATTCTTAGCCACACAGCCACATGCTATGACAACCTCTACTTTTATAGGTTTGTCATCTTAGAGTTACTCAGGTATTTGTCCTTATGGATATTTGATTTAGGTGTTTCCAAATACATGTCGTTTAAGTCAAAATTCTTTAATGACTAGCGTCCTAACCCGTCTATGTCTGTTATGATTGCTGATAGCACACTATTGCCTTTTAGTATGTGTTGTTTATGTTAATATACATAATTTATCACTTTCAAATATTTATTGTGTCCCAACTCTTACTTTGAATTTTATCTCTATTAGCCAATTGTGTGATTCTAGATATTTAATTTAGTTTTCTTCTACTGGTTGTCATGTGCATGATCCTCTATTTCAGAAACTGATTGGGATAGGCCATAGACAAGGAGAGTTATATGTTATGGACAATCTAAGACCACTATACATTGCAGCCTTTAGCGTATATTTGTCATCTTTCTCTTTAAATTCATTATCTTCTAGTTTTCATCTGTGGCATTCTCACATTGGACATGTTTTCGGTAATCATTTGAATTTTTTCGTTTCTAAGAGTCAATTGGGAAATATACAAATTCATAATATTTCTAATTATAGTGGTTGCAAATTAGCAAAATTTTCTGATTTTACCTTTTTCTCGAAGTATTTCTCATCCTATTACATCATTTGGTCTTGTTCACTCTGATATGTGGGGACCTACTACTATTGCTACAAAGAAGAGACTCGATATTATGTGTCCTTTATTGATGACTATAGTCATTATTGTTGGATTTATCTTATGAATCGATGATCCGATTTTTTTCTATTTATCGATCTTTTAGAGCACTTATTAAAACTCAACATTCCACTGTAATTAAGTGCTTTAGATATGACTTGGGTGAATAGTACACTTCAACTAATTTTTCTAAATTACTTGCTCTTGATGTCACAATTCATTAAATCTCGTGTTATAATACCCCTAAAAAATGGTGTTGCTGAATAAAAACATAGGCACATTGTAGAAATTACTTGTTCACTTCTTTTGTTAGCTAAAGTTTCAAGTAAATTTTAGGGAGAAACAGTTCTTACTACTATTTTTTAATTAATAAGATTTCATCTTCCTACAATTCAAGTTTATCACCCTTTGAAACATTGTATGGGCATCCTCCGAATTACTCCTCATTGATTGTCTTCTATTGTACTTGTTTTGTTCTTCATCCTGAAGTCGAACGTAGTAAGTTGACATCTCGCTTTGCTATCTGTGTTCTCTTGGATTATGCACAACGACAAAATGGTTATCGCTTTGATCCCATTAATAAAAAATTATATGTTTCTCATCATGTTATGTTCTTGAGCATATTTCATTCTTTTCTAATTCTAATAATGTTTATGACTTGACTAAAACTGAACTCATTCGTATTGATTCATTATCTGATGATATTAACAGTCCACCTAGCCATAACCATGTACTGTAGATTCTTCATGTGCTAAAGGTAGACATGCGCCAACTCATAATATCCCTTCTCCTTCTATGACTTCCCAAGCACCGCTGATATTGTCGATTTAGCTCCTACTCATTCTCTTTCTCGATGTCCTCAACATACTTATAAGTCCACTCAATCACCTGATTTTGCCTATTTTGCTAGGCTTCAACCTCTATTCACAAGTTATCTAAACCATATTCCTATAAAAAAAGAAAATAAAAAAAGCTATTCTAGATACTTGTTGGCAACAGGCTATGACTAATGAACTCTCTACTTTGCATAAAACTAACAATTGGGACTTGGTTGCATTGCCTTTAGGTAAAAATGCTATTGGTTATTGTTGGATTTATAAAATTAAAACCAAATCTGACAGTTCATTTGAGCGTTACAAGGTTAGATTGGTTGGTAAAGATTTTAATCAATTGTATAGTTTGGATTATGAGGAGACTTTCGCTCCTGTTGCCAAGACAATCACTGTCCGTACACTTATTGTAGTTGCACATGTTTGTCAGTGGAGTCTCTCTCAACTAGATATCAAAAACACCTTTTTGAATGGAAATTTTCAAGATGAGGTTTACATGGTTCCTCCTCCTGGTCTTTCTCACTTTCCTGGATTTGTTTGCAAGGTCAAGAAGGCACTTTATTGCCTCAAATAGGCACATCATGTTTGGTTTGAGAAATTTTTCAGTTTTATCACCTTTTTTAGTTTTACGTCTAGTCATCATGACTCTGCATTATTCTTTAGATATACTTCAGCTGGTCGCATTCTCCTTTTGTTATATGTTAATGATATGATTATTACTGATGATGATGTTGGTGGGATTGCAGATTTGAAATCAGAATTGGCTTCTCGTTTTGAAATGAAAGACTTAGGTGCATTATCTTATTTTTTAGGGATAGAAATTGCTTCTTCTCCTAGAGGTTATCTTCTTTCTCAATTCAAGTATACTATGGATGTTATTGAGCGTGCTTTGTCTTACTGATACTAAGTCTGTTGATACGACTCTTAAGTCCAACGCTCGATATTCACCTTCTGACAGTGTCCCCGTGATTGATCCTACTTTGTATCGTGCCATTGTTGGTTGTTTGATTTATCTTACCATCATACGTCCCGATATTACTTATATTGTTCACATTGTTAGTCAATTTGTTTCAACTCCTACTATAGTTCATTGGATAACCGTTGTTCGTATTTTGCGCTTTCTTCGCGATACTTGCTTTAAGAGTCCCTTATTTCCATCAATCTCTTCTTTAGTGCTCTGTGCCTACTCTGATCCGAATTGTGCCAGTAACTCCACTGATCATAAGTCCACTACTAGTTTTTGTATATTTTTGGATGATTCTCTTATCTCTTGGAAAAGTAAGAAGTAGACCGTTGCTTCCATTTTCTTTACTGATGCTAAATATCGAGCTATAGCATCTACTACCACTAAGATTATATTGTTGCGATGGTTACTTGTAGACATGGTTGTTCCTCATTCTTCCCCAACCTCTATATATTCTGACAGTACAAGTGCTATCCAGATCGCTCATAACTCTGTGTTCCGTAAAAGCACAAAGCATATTGAGATTGATTATCATTTGATTCATCATCTTCTACAACCTAGCACCATTTTTCTACCTTTTGTTTCGTCATCGTCGCAAGTTGCTGACTTCTTCATTAAGTCCTATCTAGTTCATCTTTTTCATTTATTGCATGACAAATTTTCTCTGTTTCTTACTTTAGTGTCGTGAGTTTGTAGGGGATGATCATATATATAATAATATATATTATTTTATTATATTAGTGTTGGGTTTTGATACCTAATAAAATTCATGCGATGATTTAAAACAGCTGTCGAATAATTTATTGATACCATGGACTTAGCTAGACTCGGAAACGACCTATACTTTTGGATGGCCCAAGTTTGGATTGGATGGTCTTTTGGTTAGTTAGAGTATTTAATGGTAAGTTTGAACTTAGATATTAGCACATTAGTTTAGGTTAAGTGGCAACCTATTTGCATAAGTCTTGGCCCAGACCTAAGTAGTTTGGCTTTATATACATTCATCTCCTCTAACAGTCATTGTGTATGTAGTATGCAAGAAAGAAAACAAGAGAAAAAAAGAGAGAGGCAGCCGGCTTTCTTTAGAGTTAGAGAGCTTGGAGTGTTTTTCGTGTCTTCATCTTTCTTGTTTCCTTTGTGGATTGCATATACCACCTCCATAGTCTCCTTTGTGGCAACCAAGTGTGGAAGTTTTGGGTTGTGTTGAGGTAAACTGGTGTTCGTTTGGTTGTTTTCTGAGCCTGGAATCAATATTTATCGAGAGACTTTCACAACAAATGGTATCAGAGCTTGTGTTGTCAAGAAATATCTTATTTTTGGGTGCCAAAACTAACTGGAAATTGGACGGAAACAGATCTAAAAAGGGGCAGAAAACAGAGGCCGAACCTTTCCAGATTTTTGCATTTCTAACTAGATCTGTTTTGGTGTTTTTCGGCAAAACCAGTGACCGTTGGAGAAACGTTAACCACCAGTGGACTGTACAGAAAGAGGTGCATCTAGAGGTGGCCGACGTCGGCACATGGCTTAGAATTCGATGATGGTTTCAAAAGATAGAATGTGCTGATGGTGATATGGGCCTTGTAGTTTTGTTGGATTTCAGTTTGGAGCAATACGATGAAAGTTGGACAATTTTGCCCTTGGACATTCGGGTGTCAAATGCTGTTTTATATTGCTGCTATTGCTGGTTACTTTAGGATGAATAGTGACGATTCTCAAAGTGTTGAATTCGCGTATCTCGATATTTATGGACCTTCAGAATGACTTTAGGACGTGGTCCACTCGGTATTGTGCTCTTTACCTTTTATTATTGCAGTTAAAGCTATTGTGTGGGTTAATTATTTATTTTTCACATTAGAAGTCATCGTGTGGGATGACGTTGGGTTTGGGGTTACCGTGAAGGTGTAACCATTGTCTGCTAGGAATTATTTGCCTTAAATTCATTGTGAATATGTTGCCAATTTTTCTACACTGTTAGAATTGAATGTGACTTTAGAAAAGTTTATTTGATCATTGTATGTGAATTATATTTATACTTTGCCTGTGGTCATTATTTGGTATTGATGACATATATAAGTCTAAGGCAAGTGCAAAAAATAAAATGTGTTTTGATTGTGGTAAAATTTGACATTGTGAGATAGATTGTCTTAGTAATGATAATAAAAGAAAAGATAATGAGAGAGGTGAGGCAAATGTTGTCATTGGCTCGAGTGATGACCTGTGTAAGGTTTATTGAGAGTAAACATAATTACTGCATTTGCATCTGTGTGTAATCCTTTCTGCGTGCATGTGATTGCTTAAGTCTGTTGCGTTAGTATGTTACACCATCAATTTGTTTGATGTGTGTAATTGCATGAGTTATAGTGATTTTATTACTTTGTATAATGTCTTTGCATGCATAGTGGGCTAAGATTTGTAGCTTACTCCGTTTACTTTGTAAGTGGTGTGAGAGTGTGGTAGCGAGAGGAAAGATGGGTAGCCGTTTTCTCCTTTATCTTTATGAGCCTATGTGATTTGTGAGATTGTGTGAGGCAACCATGTAGGGTTATCTTCTTTTTCTTTGTGAGCCTCTATTCCGAGTGTAGTAAAATAACCAATTCTTTATTCTATTACCTTTATGAGTGTCACCTTCGTCATTTCCTTTGTAGAATTTTCGAGCATTGGTGATTGAAGTAACCTTGTGGTGCGTGGGTAAATTTAAATCTAGCCCTAACTTTTGTGGTCGTCGGAAGGTGTTGATTTGCTATAGTGAGGTTGAGATGCATTAGTAGTGTGTTGAGCGTCTATTGGTAAGGTGGAATATAAATGTCTGAAGGTGCATTGGTGATATGTATAGGGATGTTGAGTGAGACATTTGGATCACAAGTGGAGAGGTGATTAAATATTGTAATCCTTTATCTGTAAAGAGACTTTGTACTGGTGGAGTGTGAGAGAGACACTTCTATCACTTTTGTTAGGTAGAGACCCATTGGGAGAAGTGATGTGGTGATAAGTGGAGACCTCTATCAGGTTGGAAACATAAAGTACGGTCTGTGATCTAATTTTATTGGTTATCTTGATTATGCAAATATAAATTTTGTGTTTTGATTACTTGTAGATTTATTGGGTATCAATGTGAAGATTTGTTGAGTTTTGATACCCAATAAAATCCAGGCGATGATTTAAAACAGTTGTCGGATAATTTATTTACACCATAGACTTGGCTCAAATCAAAAACAACCTATACTTTTGGATGGCCCAAGTTTGGGTAGGATGGTCTTTTGGTTAGTTGGAATATTTATTGGTAAGTTTGGACTTGGATATTAGCCCATTAGTTTAGATTAAGTGGCAACCCATGTGCATAAGTCTTGGCCCAAACCTAAGTGGTTTGGCTTTATATACATCCATCTCCTCTAATAGTCGTTGTGTGTGTATAGTATTTGAAAAACCTATCGTTCGACCCAACTAACACCTAGAGGGAGGGTGAATAGGTGTTCTTGCGGAATTAAAAACTTTTTGAATAATTCATGCAACAAGTCACACAAATTATAATTTGTCCAGATTAATTCACGTGCTTTATCTACCTATGTTGGATTACCATTGACAAGTAAATAAATTAAAGCGGTAAAAACACAATAAATATGTTGACGGAGAAACCCAACTGGGTAAAAACTCCGGGCACAAGCCAGTAGAGATTCACTATTGTAGAAACCAACTTACAGCACGTCAGACATCATTGACACTCTCAATTTTCTGACCTCCTTGCTGTATGAACTTAAGACCCTCCTGGATTTTGCAGATCCGTGCTAAATCCCAGCCTTGTATAATTTCTACCTCCCGTGAATCTCCACGCACTCCAGCTCTTCAAGCAAATCCTTCCCGGATCTTCAAACTGATGATCTTCTGGAAGTTTAATTGGAGTTGTGAGACATGTGTTTTGGGGTCTATGAATTTGATGTTTTTACTCAACAAGCCAAGGATTGGTATGAGAACAATGAAGGATTTCTTTGGCTTTTGATCCTTGGAGAGAATGATTTGGATTTTTGGTTGCCAAGGAATTGAAAGAATATTCAAAGTGTTTTCAATGTGAATTTTCGGGTTGATGAACACGAATGGGACGTTTGGTATATATAGAGGTTGATATATGGTAATGTGGAGCGTCAAACATTCGCGAGCGTTTAAAATTAGAATTGGCTAGGTAACACGGTCGCTCGAGTGAGGTACGGCGAGCCTCGAGCGACGGCTCAACGTGTGTCCAGCGAAGTTGGTTCTGCAATTGTGGCTTGAGCGAGGTCAGGGCGAGACTCTAGTGAAATCAAAGCGCCGCTTGCATCTTCAAGGCATCCCACACAACCCTAGACCTAGCCTATAAACTTTAGTTAATTGCAACTCTAGTCCCTGAACTATTGGACATTGACAATTTGGTCCTTGACTTTACAATTTTGACAATTTGGTCCTTGGTCACAGATTTGCCAATTACATATTTTCCTAACAAACTCCCCCTTTGGCATTCTGTGACAAAAACACATTTGACAGTCAAGGATAGAAAACAAATTGACTCCAAACTACCAATCTATTCTATCACATCCGCAATATCTTGTTGAACCTGTTTCCTGAAAAACAAAACTCAAATACCACGTGAAAAAGCATGTGAAATGGAAACAGTAAATATAGACAAGATATAAATCATATATCATTAACCAGATTAAGAAGCAATAATAATGTATGTCTAAAACACCAAAAACAGACATTAAGATTGCCAAAACATCAAAAACTTAATCTAGTTACAAAATGACATATATACATCAACTTTATATCACAGTTATCGAAAAATAATTATCTGCTCCAATATCTATGCAATCTACTCCATATCAACTCAATCAATCTACTCCCCCTTTTTGTCACAAAGGGCCAAAGAAAAGCTAAAGCAACAAAACTAACTAAGTAGCAGCATCTCCAGCACTGGAAGAATCAGAACCACTCTCAGCACTCGTGCTCTCCTCCAAATGATCTCGAATCCAGCGCAACTGACGCTGACAGACAACAAGAGCATGGCGAAACGTAGACATCTCGGCTGACTGACGCTCCGAAGCAGCACGCAACTGCATGATCTCAGCTATCATACGAGCCTGCTGCTCGATCAGTGTAGACATCTGACCCAGAAGCGGCACCATGGGGTCAACGGACAACGTAGCCACCCTAGGAACAGAAGTAGATGTCGAAGGACGGGAGGAGCTGAGCGGAATAGCCAAAGGAGGAACGGGACGAGATGGAAGGAATACCCGAGAACCCCCAGTAAGTATATCAAAAATAGGATCGAGGGGCTCGGAACAATCAAAAGCATCAACAGCTGCAGCCGCCACTGTAGCCTGAGCAGAAGAAGAGGAAGACGGAATATGGGAACGACTCTGATGAATAGTCTACTGTCCAATCGGACGTCCTATGCGACGAGTCGAACCCTCGGGGAATGAAGCACCCAAAAATAAAGCAACCCTATGAATCAAGCAGGCATAAGGTAACCCGATCCGACCCCTCGGAGTACGAAACGAAGCCAGAATCTGCTGGCAAACAAAGCTGGGTAGGTCAATCGAGTCCCCGCGAAGGAGGGCATAGAGAAAGTGGGCCCGCCCCATGGGTAAGGAAGAAGTATGGGCTACGGGCCATAGGTTTGTGCACACAATACGCAACAAAACCTGGCGATCAGTGGGAAGAGAACCCGTGGCCATCGCCGTAGGCCCCCCGACAGACGGGGTATTCAAAATCGTCGATCGAACAAGGGAGTCGGCCGGAACAGCAGAGGGTAAAATATAGGGGTACGTAGGATGGGTAATCTCTGGTATACCTAAGGCCTGAGCTACAGCAGAAGGTGGAACCCTAAAAGAATGACCCAGCAAAAATAACCTAAAGGACGACCCGTCAATATCGTGGATATTCGCATAGAATTCCTGAACTAGGAGAGGGGATGGAGGTGATAGACCAACAAGCAAAGGCTTCCAACCCCAAGACACTAAGATGGCAGCTATATCTACGGGAAGGTCAAACAAAATTACCTCACGCTCCACGAGAACGGGGCGTAAGGAGAACTGGGAAGTGAAGACCTCCTGGGCTATAGCAGAAATGAACCTCGATCGACTGTAAGAGGTCGAACCACTAGCCGGCTGGGAAGAGGGACGTGATCGCTTACGGGCCATCTGGCACACATAAAGAGGTAAGAAATGAGTCACATGAAAAATGCACATGAAACGATGCAACGTGTCATGACACACCGTGCACACAAATGAGGCACAAAAGTGATACATCGAAAAACGCGATCGACCCTAAGAGCAAAGTCATCACGACTCGAAACCCAACGAAGAATATGCATAAAGCCACAACGAAGCAAAAATGGAATGAGAAAAATACCCAAACAACCCTAAGGAAACAAGAAAATAGCTAGGGCATTGCATCGAACACGTGGAGTGCGTCACTTCGGCATGAATTCCCAAGCACACACGAGATGCACCCATTCAACCTTGCACAACTCCACAAACTAGGCAACATCCTCTTCAAAATGAAACAAACCACATGCAAATCGGAGTTACGGAATGCAAGAACGAAGTCGACGAACATGGAAGAAAAAACAAGAAACACACTTAAAATAACCAACAAAGAATCACATAATGCGAGCTAAACTTTGAATAAAAGTGCGAGAAATGGCAATCCATGAATCAAAGAGATGCAAGAGGCACAGAATCCATAAGAATTAAGCAATGATGCTCACAAAACCGAACAAACATGCAAAAAATGCAAAAACACAAAAAAAACGAAGAAAAAACAAGAAAAACTACCTCAAATGATGTTCAAGATGGAATTTTGATGTTGAAATCGGGTGTAAGTGCTTCGAATCGATCAATTATCAAGAATATTTGAAGAAATTGCAACACAAAAGAAGAAATGTATGTAAATGTAGGGAGAAAAATGAAAAAAATAATGCGCGAAATGAAGAATCAGAATTCAAATACCCACACAGTCACTCGAGCGAGACGACAGCAAGACTCGAGCGAAAACAACACTGCTATTTTCGCTTGAGCGAACGGCACGCGAGCCTCTAGCGAAAACTCAAATTTCAAAAATAGCACCACAATTTTGAATTTTTTTTTTAAATGGCAGAACTCTTAGAAAATTACAAAATTAACCCCGAATTTCAAAATTTTGAAATGTGGAACGAAACGAAGTATGTAACCGAATATGCAATCGAGCCCAACAATAAGCATAAAGTCACAAACCTAATAATCAGCATATATACAAAACGTAAGTCCACACAGAGATCAAATTACCATGGAGTTAAGTGTATACAGACCAACATCGGGAAGAGTGCCACGTAGTCCATGCAAGCGAGACTCAAAATCTTAAATTAGTGAGAAAGGACACGTGAAAACAACCAAACAAAGGTGTATGTCGACCAAGTGACAATCAAATCCAATACCACGAGGACCCAAATCAAATAATACGATTGTCACTTTTACTCCCCCTAACTGAATGATCTCATTTTTTTTTAACAAACAAACTTAAGTGCAATGCTATCCTCATTAGGCGACATAGATGACCCCGTAACGAACGTTGGGTCGGTGACTCCCAAGTCAGACGACCTTAGGGCACCAGGTTAAAAACCCCTCGAGCTTAATAGTTCGAGTCAAATAGGCCCCGAAGATAGTCAAACGTTCGACAAAATACAATAAACGTGGGGAAAGACAATATGATTAGATGACACTCGTCCCAGATTAAGTCAAATGGACACACAATCCTAAGCATAGAAGATCACCATCCCAAGTCTCACCCAAGCGGTCAAGACTCACATACAGGACTACAGTGTGTGCTGTGCAAAGATGAATGACGAGTCATATACCCAAAACTCCACAGACAACGTGAACAATGATGGAACCTCAGACTCGTACATATGATGAATAATAGAGTTAGATTCTAAATGTAAATGCCAGAATCGAGACATAAAAGGCACACACATGAAAAATCCCTTTTTTTGTTCATACATTTAAGCGCACAAACAAAAACAGCAAATGAAGATGAAACAAACAAACAAAAATGCATCACACATACATAGGTCACATGCAAAGTACGAAGTGACTAGGTGCAAATGTGATACAAGCATGAATATGCAAGAACCCATGATCAAATAGGTGAGCTAACACCAACAGCCGTCCGAAGCGACTCAAACCTCAACCCATCTAGTGGTTTCGTAAGTAGATCAGCCAATTGATTATCAGTAGAGACATGGTCAAGAGAGACAACATGTGATTCAATAAGCTCTCGAATGAAATGATGTCGTATGTCAATATATTTTGTTCGAGAGTGCTGAATGGGATTCTTAGAAATATTTATCGCACTCGTATTATCACAGAAAACAGTCATTGTCCCTTGACTAATCCCATAATCACTAAGCATTTGTTTCATCCAAAGAAGCTGAGTACAGCAACTTCCTGCAACTATGTATTCGGCCTCTGCCGTGGATAAAGATATTGAATTTTGTTTCTTACTTAGCCAGGCTACGAGATTGCTACCCATGTAAAAACAATCCCCAATCGTACTTTTCCTATCATCTGCATTTCCGGCCCAATCGGCGTCGGAGTATCCAGTCAAATCAAGATTGGAATTCCTAGAATAGAATATCCCTAGATCCACTGTACCACTGATATACCTGATTATGCGTCTAACAGAGCTTAGGTGTGACTCTTTTGGATCTGCCTGAAAGCGAGCACACACTCCTACACTAAAGGCAATGTCAGGCCTAGTAGCTGTGAGATAGAGAAGACTACCTATCATGCTACGATATAGGGAAGGATCTACACTCTTACCAGAAGGATCACGACCCAACTTTAAGCTAGTACTCATCGGTGTCCTAGTATGCTTCTTACTATCTAACCAAAATCGCTTAACGAGATCCTTAGCATACTTAGATTGTGAGATAAACAGTCCATCCTCTGTCTGTCGTACCTGAAGTCCAAGGAAATAACTTAACTCCCCAACCATACTCATCTCGAACTCTCTCTGCAGACACTCAGCAAACTCAAACGCTAAAGACTCAAGAGGAGACCCAAAAATGATATCATCGACATAAATCTGAGCAATGGTAAAATTTTCTTTTATATGTCTAATGAATAAGGTCCTATCTGCACCACCTCGAGAGAACCCATGTTCTTCCAGATATAATGTAAGTCTCTCATACCAAGCTCTAGGAGCTTGCTTCAAACCATAGAGTGCTTTGTGAAGTTTGTAGACATAGTGGGGAAATTTTAGATCAACAAATCCCTTAGGTTGTTCCACATATACTTCTTCCTGAAGAAGTCCATTCAAGAAGGCACTCTTAACGTCCATTTGATGCAACTTGAACCCTAAGGTACATGCAACAGCAAGCAGAATCCTAATAGACTCAAGTCGTGCAACGGGGGCAAAAGTCTCATCAAAATCAATCCCCTCAACTTGAGTATACCCCTGAGCAACTAATCTCGCCTTATTCCTAGTTATAGTACCTTGGTCATCTGTCTTGTTCTTAAAGATCCACTTGGTACCAATAACATTACAATTTTCAGGTCTGGGAACTAAGATCCACACATTATTCCTAGCAAATTGATTTAGCTCCTCATGCATCGCATTCACCCAACACTCATCACTAAGGGCCTCTTCAACTTTCTTAGGCTCTACCTGAGAAACATAGCTAGTGTACACTAGATTGTTCAGTACTCTCCTACGAAGTCTCATCCCTTCATCTAGATCCCCAATAGTATTATCCTTAGGATGACTAGACTTAACCCTAGTCGATGGTTCCTTAGGATTTTTATCTAGATTTTGTGGAAGTGTTTCCTTTTCAGATGTTTAAGGTTTCTTACGAGATGATTCAGGCACAGGTAGCTCAGTAGGATCACTTGAACTCAAAAGATCACCATCTTTATCACATTTTTCAGCACTCTCCCCCTCACTCACAGCATCATCTATCACAACATTTATAGACTCCATCACCACACGGGTACGTAAGTTATACACTCTAAATGCTCGGCTATTCCTAGAGTACCCTAGGAAGATCCCTTCATCACTCTTTGATTCAAACTTACTCAAGTTCTCTCTATCCCGCAAAATGTAGCACTTACTCCCAAATACTCGAAAATACTTAACAGTAGGCTTTTTACCCTTAAGAATTTCATATGGGGTCTGATCAGTCTTGGGTCTAAGGTAGACTCTATTGATGATGTGGCATGCAGTGTTAATAACTTCTCCCCAAAAGTGTAGGGCTAATTCCTTGCCATGAAGCATGGATCTAACCATGTCCTGAAGGACACGATTCTTCCTTTCAACTACCCCATTTTGGTGCGGAGTGATAGGGGAAGAGAACTCATGCAATATCCTTTCGTCCAAACAGAAACTTCAAGATTAAAGTTCTCAAACTCTTTTCCATGGTCACTACGCATCCTAGACATTTTGAGATTCAGTTCATTGCTAAGCCGTTTACACAGAGACTTTATGAGGTCACAAGCATCAGATTTTTTCCTAAGCAATTCTATCCAAGTAAACCTCGAGAAGTCATCTACCACGACAAGAATGTATCGCTTACCATCTAAACTCTCAGTCCTAGAAGGTCCCATCAAATCCATGTGTACCTACTCCAGGGGTCTTTTGGTCAGAATTTTAGTAGTCTTCTTATGGCTCCCCTTAAATTGTTTACCTAGTTGACATGGTCCACACACAACATTTTCACTAGGAACTATCTTAGGCAACCCATCTATCAATTCTTTCTTAGCCAACTGCTCTAGACTCTTATAGTTCAAATGACCTAATCTTTTGTGCCAGAGCTCACTCACATCAATTTTAGCACTCCTACACACATAGTTAGAATTAGGTAATACCCCATAACAATTGTCAGATGTTCTAACCCCTTCAAGGACTACCCCACCGGATGAATCATACACGGTACATCTCTTCTGCACAAAACTAACCTCAAAGTCGTCATCACAAATCTGACTAATGCTTAACAAATTTGACTTTAAACCTTCCACATAAAGCACATTAGAGATCACAGGTAAACCATACATTTGTACAGTACCTTTGCCAAGAATAGGTGCAGAGCCCCCATCTCCAAAGGTAACCATACCACCATTACATTCATCAAAAGTAGTAAATAGAGCTTTATTACCACACATATGCCTAGAACATGCACTATCCAGGTACCACATATTAGAATTTTGAGCTTTTAAAGCAACATGAGCAACAAAACAGTTTACTTGACCTGAAAGTCTACCTAGATCACCCTTTCTGACCCAAACCTTTTTAGATGACAAAGTACTCTTAGTTAGCTTAGTAAGCATCTCAATCAAATGACTAACCTGATTAGACAGAAAGCTAACCTGACTAGGAATGTTTTGATTTCTACGCTCATTGCCTAACTTATAACATCTAGGTCTAGTGTGTCCTAGAGCTCTACAATGGTGACAAGTGGGAATGAACCTAGGCTCAAAGGTACGTGTCTGTGGGTACCTAGTCCTGATGTTCCTACGTGATTGATGACTCTGTTCCCTAGGAACACTCATACCCTTACTTGGACTCCTAACAGCATTAGACTTAGAAGCAGACACAAAGACAGTCTTAGATGGTCCAGCAACATGTGTATTACCCTCAACATATCCTAGACCTCTCTTATCTCCCACTGGCTTATTCATTCCCAACAGGTTATCCAATTTATTAGTTCCACTTATGAATGTCTGAAGATGAGCATTAGATTTCTCCAATTCACTAGTCAAACTCTTAACCTTGTCTTCCAATTTCTCATTGACACACTTTAACTCACTACCACTCTTAAGTGAATCCTGAAGCTTACTACCCAGTTTCTCTTTTTCCCTTTCAAGTTCGTCAACCTTTTTAAGTAGGGCTTTATTGACCTTCTTTATTTTAAGACTCTCCTTAAACAACAGTTGATAAGCTTCTTGTAAGTATATGTCATCCTCATCCTCATTCTCATTACCAGAATTATCGTTTGAATGTTCTTCCTCAACCTTGTCACTTTCCTTATCAGATTCACTCTTAACAGTAGCCACAAATGCTATATAATTTCCTTCGTCATCACTACTAGAGGATTCCTGCGTATCACCGGTCTTAGATTCATTATCAGTAAGTGAGACAACTAAGGCCCTATCTTTCCCTTTTCTTTGATTTTTCTTATAGCTAGGACACTCATTCCTATAGTGACCTATTCCTTGACACTCATGACATCTAACCAAACGTGGCTTCTCACTTGACCCTTTATTGTTAACTTTCTCAATTTTATCTTTTGTGAATCTGCTAGGGGCTCCACTCTTTTTATCCTGAGGCTTTCTCCTATTCTTGAGGACTTTTTGAAATTTCTTAACAACGTATGCGATTTTCTCATCCCTAAGTGACTCAGTATCAGAAGATTCATCTTCTTTAATGGATTTTAGGGCTATGGACTTTCCTTTCTTATGTTGTGAGATAGTGAGTTCATAGGTTTGCAAGGATCCTACCAATTCTTCGATCTTAACTTCATCTAGGTCCTTACTTTCCTCAATGGCAGTGACTTTAGGCCTAAATCTCTCAGGCAGAGATCTAAGTACTTTTCTCACAATCTTAGTCTCGGGAATTCTCTCACCTAGGTTGAAACTAGAGTTAACTATATCATTTAGTTTAACGTAAAACTCATCAAAGGTTTCATCATCTTTCATCCTCACTTCTTCAAACCTAGAGGCTAGCATTTACAATTTTGAGTTCTTTACTATCTTAGTTCCCTCATGTGTAGTTTCAAGAATGTCCCAAACCTCTTTAGCAGTTTCGCACATAGACACTCTCCTAAACTCTTCTGGAGATAGAGCCATGAATAATGCATGAATTCCCTTACTATTCCAATTACATGCAGCTAATTCACCTTTAGTCCACAGTGATATGTCAGTAAGGTTAATTGTTCCTGATACGGTAGTAGATGGAGGTTTCCAACCATTTTGAACGCGAATCCAAACATGCTCATCTAAGGACTTAAGGAACGCACGCATTCTAACCTTCCAATATGCATAATTACTTCCGTCGAAAAACGGAGGTACAGACAGTGATTGACTCATCTAGACAACTATGGGTCAGGACTCGAGATTAGGCTCTAATACCACTTGAAAAACCTATCGTTCGACCCAACTAACACCTAGAGGGGGGTGAATAGGTGTTCTTGCGGAATTAAAAACTTTTTGAATAATTCATGCAACAAGTCACACAAATTATAATTTCTCCAGATTAATTCACATGCTTTATCTACCTATGTTGGATTACCATTGACAAGTAAATAAATTAAAGCGGTAAAAACACAATAAACATGTTGACGGAGAAACCCAACTAGATAAAAACTCCGGGCACAAGCCAGTAAAGATTCACTATTGTAGAAACCAACTTACAGCACGCCAGACATCATTGACACTCTCAATTTTCTGACCTCTTTGCTGTATGAACTCAAGACCCTCCTGGATTTTGCAGATCCGTGCTAAATCCCAGCCTTGTATAATTTCTACCTCCCGTGAATCGCCACGCACTCCAGCTCTTCAAGCAAATCCTTCCCGGATCTTCAAACTGATGATCTTCTGGAAGTTTAGTTGGAGTTGTGAGACATGTGTTTTGGGGTTTATGGATTTGATGTTTTTACTCAACAAGCCAAGGATTGGTATGAGAACAATGAAGGATTTCTTTGGCTTTTGATCCTTAGAGAGAATGATTTGGATTTTTGGTTGCCAAGGAATTGAAAGAATATTCGAAGTGTTTTCAATGTGAATTTTCGGGTTGATGAACATGAATGGGACGTTTGGTATATATAGAGGTTGATATATGGTAATGTGGAGATTCAAATATTCGCGAGCGTTTAAAATTAGAATTGGCTAGGTAACACAGTCGCTCGAGCGAGGTACTGGCGAGCCTCGAGCGACGTACCTTTCGCTCGAGTGACGGCTCAGCGTGAGTCCAGCGAAGTTGGTTCTGTAATTGTGGCTCGAGCGAGGTCAGGGCGAGACTCTAGCGAAATCAAAGCGCCGCTTGCATCTTTGAGGCATCCCACACAACCCTAGACCTAGCCTATAAACTTTAGTTAATTGCAACTCTAGTCCCTGAACTATTGGACATTGACAATTTGGTCCTTGACTTTACAATTTTGACAATTTGGTCCTTGGTCACAGATTTGCCAATTACATATTTTCCTAACAGTATGCAAGAGAGAAAACAAGAGGAAAAAAGAGAGAGGCAGTCGGCTTTCTTTGAAGTCAGAGAGCTTGGAGTGTTTTTGTTGTCTTCATTCATCTTTCTCCTTTCCTTTGTGGATTGCATATACCACCACCATAGTCTCCTTTGTGGAGTGAAACTTGTGGCAATCAAGTGTGGAAGTTTTAGGTGGAGCTGAGGTAAACTGGTATTCGATTGGTTTTTTTCTGAACCCGGAATCAAGATTTCTTAAGAGATTTCCGCGACAATTAGGTTTCTATTATATTAGGTTTCCTTGTAACATATGAACTTATTTGTTTCATTGTTTAACCTTATTTTTTTGTTGTCTCAATAATGTCTTCTTCTTTTTCATTTTCTTTGGATGGTTTATCAAATTAGTTTGTTTTATTTTCAGGTTCCAATCGCCTTGATCTTAAGAGAGGTGTTTGGTGCGACTATGGATGGGGTCTCTCCAGTTCTCCTTGAAGAGAATAAAGGGTTGATGTAGATATAAATTTGGATGCCTCAAACGTTATAGTGTTTGAAACCATCCTATGGGGCTCAGAACTGCCCCGAATACGACTACCTCAATGGCCCTGATGGGCTCTCTATTGCCTCAAGAGTGAATGGCATGCAAATCTTTGGGGTCCAAGTGACATCTTGCTTATAAGCGACGATCCGGACATGGCTTCTTTGCCTAGTTGGCAAGCACGTAGGTAAAGGCTTAATAATTATCCCCCAAAACTATTCTTATGAGGTGTTGGATTTTGATTTTTGTCGAACTTTTCAAGGAGGTGAGAATACTAAAGTGAGTAGAATTCCGATGTTTAAAAAGCTGAAGTAGATGTGGATGGGGGAGTTCGCAGTATTGAATTGTTGAACTATCGGAGCAATGTGACAAACGTAGACATGACCTCTTTGCCTAGTTGGCAGCCAAGTGGAATGCCACGTGAGTATATATGTAAAAGTTGTCTCAAACCTTTCTCTACATGGGCTGTGGTACGTGTAATTTGAATCGATATAACAATTTCTAATAGCTACTTCAAGCAAAAGATCACATATTGGAAATTGAAAATGAGTTTTGGTCGCTCCTTTTATGATTCATCGAATATTTAAGGATTTTAAAGTGAAGCACTAAGAAAGGCTAGGAGAATCTACGTGAGGGACAGTCTAGCAATATGGTTTCATGTCAATATCTGAAGCATACAATCAAATGGATTCTTTATCAAAAAAAATAAATAAATAAAAATGAAAAAGCCTTTTAAATTCAGAGCTCAGATGATTTCTTGGACAGGGTTCATTCAATTCAAATTTATTTTAATTATTGGATATTGGAATCTAATGTTCATTTGGTGGCAGACACATCAAAACATTTCAAGACATTGTTTAGTTTAATGGGAATAATTTCCATGTGGTAGGTCTAAAATCTACATCATAAACAAAGAATAGGAAGCATCCATTCACTCATCCTATGTATATAAATAATTATTAATCGAGTTTATCTAGATCAGATTCCTTCCATATTTTTAAACAAATAATCAGAAATCTGTGCTTATGTTATTATTATAATGAAGGCGAGACTATTAAAATGGCTTTAAAAACTCTAATAGAGTCTGCACCTATCCTCAATAATAAAGAATTGGCATCCCTTTTGGCGATGGGGTTTTTCTTTGCCAAGGTACAAGTTTTTCAACTGGTGGTGGGGTATGGGCGATTTTCATCATACATACATATACAAAATTTTAATGTATGATTATATAATTGGTAAAATTTTAAATTTTTTAATTTAATATTGTTCTTGTGTCGTATTACAGACTGAGGAGAAAAACAAGAGCTCTAAATTGTCATTTCAATGGAAGTAACCAAATCCTGGAAAAGTAGTGAGGAGAAGCTGGCTTCAACTCTATTCATGGATGCTGTCATGTTAAGTAAAATGTCTATTTCTGCTTGTTTCTTATGCCAATATAATGCTTATGTTTAATCTAATCAAGCATAAGTACATAGATAGAATTGATATTGACACACCTCTAGTGCGTCACGTGGGACCATGTTAAGACTCTGGAGATTCAAATAGATATTTTAGCAAATTAATGTACAGACAAGCTTGTATATGAAACTAATCTGAACATCTGAAATTCTCCATAGTATAACCTTGATGATCAAGAAAAATTGATGGAATAAAGCATGGTACAAAAATTTTGCAGTCCCTATGTGAAACTTCTTCCTCCAGTTTTGTCGAGAAGAGACTGTAAATTATTCATTTCTCAAGTGTTTTGTGCTTTTAGAATCGAGCTGGAAATCCATTATAGTAAAAACAAGAAATAAATTGAAAAATAAAATCCGAACACTTAGAATTCACAGAATCAGTCTATAAAAATTATCATACTGACTCTGGATGAATTATTTGCCATTTTTCAAGTCATATTCAGGCTTAAGGCCTGCATATGCCAAGGGGGAGAATTTAATATATCTTGTCTCAATTTCTCTTCAACTTCAGAACTATTTTTCCTTCTACAAAGGAAACTAGGATTTAATAATTCTTCTTTTATTGTAAACTTTATATGGTTGGAACCAGTTGAAGAAGAAGAAAAGCATCGCCCCGAATCTGATGCTAATGGAGTTTCAGCATCTTTCCTCTTCCGGTAATAGCTTGTCGGGCCCAAAGTCAGCTCAAGTTCACTCTCATTTTGTTCTTCGAACTTTTCAGCAGGCCTTTCCAAGTCAATACATTGCCGTGCATTCTTGTGTACATCAGCGTGATCATTCATTTGCTTGGAAGTAGACGCAAAATCGTGAATATTTTGCCTGTTTTTCGCTATATCCTTCATTAGTATCTTCTGCATATGATACAGACGATGGAGTTCGCAAACCTGTATAAAAAATAAAAATAAAAATAAAAATGGGGTTTCGAGCATAGGAAGATGAGTTTACTAGTGTTTACTAGAGGTTAGTTCTTCAACAATTTCCGTGAAAAGTTGAAGAAAAATCAATATACCTGCTCCCTAAATGTTTCCTCATGCTTTAACATGGCCATCTTCATGTATTCCTTGTCATATGGATTCAGAAACTTCTCCATTGAAACTTATGCACCAGTTTTGGCTGGTAAAGAAGGCCAATAATCATATGAACACTGCCTTCTTCAAGGATCTCATGCTTCAACCGAGCTGTATATGGATGAATTTTGGAATATATTTTCTTTCTAGTTTCCTCTATCTGTAGACGCAGAAAAAAGACAAATTTTAATGTACATAAATGAAATCAGGACAATGCACGGTTTAAGTATATATCTGATGATTCCAGTATCATTATTTCTCGGACATAATAATAATAGTACCAGAAAACTAACTTTCAATGGACAATAAATACTGGGAAAAGATCAATTATAAACTGCATAATTTTCTGGCAATCTGATCTTTTGAATAACCAAATTTTTCTGATTAGAAAACACAGAAACCTGTGTTCTCAAATCTCATAGTTCAAGAACTATACCTAGGTTTATAAGAAAGAAGTGTATTTTCTAAAATCATGCACAAGTTAATTTTTTTTACAATCGCCCTGATCTCGATAATCCTGTGAATGAGCAACCTCTCCACCGCACCCACCCACACGCACACGCACACCAACAAAAAGAAAAGCAAAAAAAAAAAGAAGAAGAAGAAGAAAACTTTATAGACAAAATGGGTTGCAGGAATGAATGAATCTACTTACCTTAAAAGTAAATCACATGAACTCATGTATAGATCACTGATTTTTACTGTGTTTCTTTCCTTCAAACAAGGTAAAGTAAAGAGCTCTCTTTCTGGAAGCAACTCAAACTTCAACAAGTACTAAAACCTTCCACCTTAAATTCCCTTTATACAGCTGAAGAAGAATTCAAGAATAATCCCTTTCACACAGAAATTAAAGAGCAGTTTGGCTTGCCAAACAAATTCCAGTGCCTTAGCCCATGTGAATATAGGTTTTTGACAGAGATGCCCTCAGACATGTCCAGCAGTGCAGATATATTAAACTCTCAAGGCCGGTCCCCTTTCTTAATCATCAAAATACAGTGGAGCCTGCCAAACTCAATCACATGCACCCTAGTATTATTCTATTTAGATATAACCAGGTACAGTTGTTTTAACTCTTAAAAATAAAAGTTATATATGTAATTTAATTAAATAAATATCTGAGAGGTGGCCCCAACTGGCCGCCGACAATTGGATCATGACCGTACGTTAAGTGGGTACTTCCTGGAAAGAATAGTCCAAGTTCAGGCAATCACATAATGGATTTTGTCTGTATAAAAATTCGGTAATGTATGAGTATTAGTTCAAAGTCTAATAATTAAAACATAAGTAATTTCATTAGCTACTTCATACATAAAATTGGCTATTTTAAATTTGTTCTTGTGATTCAATATTCACAACTTAATCAGGCAATTAATGTATTAAAAAGGAATAATTTTGTATAACAACATTGAAAAAAAAAATTATCAGTATGATTGTTTTAAAAAAAATAAAAATTACTTATATGATTATATTAGTTCATGGAAAATTGATTACAACTTTGATTTTCGAATAAGTATACTTAAAAAGTCTAAATTTTGAATCTAAGTATTTTCATCGGCAACTTTATAATGATATATCTCTATCCATCGAACATGAGTATCCTAAATAATTCGGTTTTATGATTCAATTTTCAAATCAATCATAATTAAAATTTAATAATTAAAAAGAATATTTCCGTTTTACAAAATTTTAAAAGTCGAGATTAATTGAATAGAACTAAGTTGTTTAATTAACTAGAAATAAAGACAACTAGTGTCGCACTCGACACCCTATATAACCATGTGCACTTACATTAATGCACAACATGTATCATCTAACTCTGGTTTAATATGATATTAATTTGGTTTGTATTCGTATATTATAGGTGTACAGACAGAAAAAGGACAAAAACTAGAACTCATGAACGTGGATTTGATAAAAAATAATAATAATAAAAATAAAAATAAAAAAAATTAGAAAAATGAGAAACAAATGGTATAAATATTTGGTACTATTACAAAAAGAAAATTAATGAAATTGGAATCTACATGTCCCATCGTAGTTATCTACAAAGATGGTGTGCACTTGCATTTTGTGGATGTTCTTTTGGATAGAATTGTAGTACCTCATGTCTCATAGTTATCTATGTTTTTCAGAAATTTGGATGTCAATTATTTGTACGAAAGATATATTAAAATATTTAGAAATTATTATTTAAATTATGCTCGTTCTCATTATTTTTAAAATATATTTTTCTCTCTTTTATTTTTAATTGTATATTGTTCAATAAAATAATATCACAAATAAATTAAATTTTTTTTAACCACACGTTCTTTATTAAATTACATTTTGTGTTAAAAAAAAAAAAAGCAAGCTCAAATAGCCTGTGTGTGTGCAAATTCAAACAAAAGACATAAATATAAACCATCAATCATTTCACTTTTTTCAACATTGAAATAATAATAATAATAATAATAATAATAATAATAATAATAAATTTAAAAATGTATGGGTCTACATGCAAAATTGATATAAACATTAGAAAATACAAAAAAATAATAATAATAAATTCAAAAATTTATGGGTCTACATGCAAAATTGTTTTATTTAAAGAACATGATAGAAAATATTTTTCATTGAAAAACAAGTTTCCACCAATCATGACTAAATTGGAGAAATTTAGGTGGAGTTGTGGCTCAAGTGCCCATTCTAAAGCAAGAGACTAGGATTCTCAAGAATGATGATATTGATCTTGTTAAGAGAAATAAAAAGGTTTAAATAGTTTTATAAACACACTGAAGACTTTCTTTAATTCTAGATTGATTCTAATAATTTTTGGGACAAAATAAAATAAAATACAAGAAGTTAGGATTGTTGAAACTTGAAGATATCACTTAACTAGACCACTAGTGATGGCAAAAATTCTCTCCTCGAGTCTGCGTCGTGAAGAGAAGAAATATATAAAATAATAAAAAGGGGCAACAAATGGGGGCAAGCCGCCGCCACCACTGCGCCCCGCCCCATGTAAGGTTGGGCAGGTGAGGTTTGGGTCCTCGACCCAAACCCGTCCCATCTCACTGCCATCACTAAGCACTGGCATAATCAGGAGGAATTAGGCCAGGTGGATCAATGATAAGGTAACAACAGAATAATAGTCTAGAAGGAAATAGTTAGAATTTGGTTATTATATAACTTGGATTCTTTCTCTCAATTGTACATTACGAGATAAGATTAAATAAATGAAACTATTCCATTTTGTCAATCATCTGTATTAGAACTTCACTCTTCAAAAACTGATATGGTATTAGAGCTAGGTGCAGAATGTTTCTAGCATGTCAATCCTGCATCTTAAAACAGAAGAATCCAATTCAAGAGATACAAATCCAAATCACAATCAAAATCAAAAGTAGGTTGGTGGAAACAATGACGGAGTTCTTTCTCATGATCCAACTCATCCTAGCAGTACTTAACATATTGTCAACAATGATGGAAGTGCTGGTTACTCACCTTTTGGATTCTAGCAACTACTAATCTCAGGCTCGTTCAATGAGAAGAGCATTAAGGATAAAAAAAAAAAAAAAAAAGCTTGGATTCATAAATGGAACCCTCTATGAGCCAAAGGATCGGAATGATAGCACTACTATTCCTGGGCTTGTTCCATTAATGGAGCATTGGCTAAGATGTAATGACATTTTTTATAACATAGATGCAAAATGTTGTGACAATAAATATCAATAGCAGCATTATTTATGCTGAGATAGCCTATCTCCTCTAGCTTGATTTTGAGCAACGTTTCTCCCAACAAAATGTTCTACGCATTTTTGAAGTAAAGGACTTCACAATCTTGATGCAAAACCAAGACTCTGTAACTATTTACTTTTCATACTATATAAAAAGGAGAATGTGGAGACACTGTTGAAGTGAATAGTGTTTTAATCTATTTTGTCTCACTGTAGCATTTTTTTTTAAGTGGGTAAGCAAAAACGACGTCGTTTGTTTTTGTTTGATATATATATATATATATACAGTAGAAAAAAAGCAATCTCGATTTACTGTAATACGCAACTTTTCATACCTTCCACCATTAACTTAAAATTTAAAGTAATATTTAGATATATTTAATTTTTTAAATTAAATATCGTTTGAAATTATTAAAAATTGAAGATACTATTAATAAGACATAAAATATTTCTATAATGTAAAATTTTACTTGTAAGCACAAAAATTGAAGAGAAAAGAATTGAAAAGATTGAAAAAAAAAAAAGAATATTTATAATGTAGAGAAAAAGGAAAAAAAAAAAATTACACTCTCCGTGCACCTCCGTGCAAAGAGTGTGCAAGGAGACAAATATATATATATATATATATATATATATATATATATAATTTTTTAATACATTATAAACTTTTTTTATTTAAATTTCTTTTTAATTCTTTTCTCTTCACAATAAAATTTAATTTTTCAATTTTATCCCTACTATATAAAAAGAGGAAATATAAAAAAGGGAATGTGAAGACGCTGTTGAAGTAAATAGTGTTTTAATCCATTTTATCTCACTGTAGTATTTTTATTTTTATTTTTTTTCAAGTGAAGGAGCAAAAACGACGTCGTTTGTCTTAGTATATATTTTATTATACAGTGTACCTCCAAATTTATTGTAACACGCAACTTTTCATACTTCCCACCAAATCTCATCTCTTCACTCCGTACTCAATAAAAAAATATTAGCTCAGTATATTTCTAAAATATAAAGAGTTAGTTATATGTAAAAAAATTAGCTTTAAGTTTTTTAAGTGTAATAAAAAAAAAATATCATTGTAGTTAGTTATTATATGTAAAAATATATTAGCTTAAGAAAAATCTCTCTCTAACTCTCCGTGCACGGAGGCTCGTAGTCTCCGTGTATGTTTTTTTTTTTATAACTTTATAAATAATTATTTTTTTATCAATTTAAATTTCTTTTTAATTCTTTTCTTTTCCAAATAAAACTTAATTTTTCAGTTTTAACGAAAAAGTTACTTGTAAGTTAAAAATTGAAGGAAAATCAATTAAAAAGAATTTTAAATTAAAAAAATTATATATAATGTAAACTAAATAATGCAAATATACAAATAAATAAATAAATTAAGTTTCTGCGTGCACGGAGGCAGTCTCCATGCACGGAGACATTTATCTTCATGCATGGAGACAAAAATTTGTTTCCATTTTTTTTTTTAGACTTTATAGAAAATTGTTTTTTTTATCAATTTAAATTTCTTTTTAATTCTTTTCTCTTCCAAATAAAACTTAATTTTTCAATTTTAAAAAAATAATATTTATATATTCTTTATTTGATTTTTATAACTTTCTTTTATTTTGTTTTTATTGTATTTTTTTAAATTGTTTTAAATTTCTTTATTCTTCATATTATAAATTTTTTTCGATTTAAAATTCCTTTTAATTCTTTTAAATCGACAGTATTTTATTCCATTTTGTCTCATTGTAGCATTTTTTAAATGCGAAAATCATGCCTTATTTCTTCTTCTCTTCTCTCTGTGTACTTCCTATCAAAAATCCGTGAAGAAAAGTCTAAACAACATTCGAATATAAATTACATTTTTCAATTCTTAAATTTCTTGATAAGAATTGACGCAACCAAAGAGAATTAATCGATACAAAATTAACTGATAGTTAAAAGCATGATAACCATCTAGAATTTACAAGATCCAACAAGATTCTCATTTCCAAATAATAATGGAAGAGCAGATTGTGTTATAATTGAGAGCCTGAGAATTAATTTTTTTCAATATGTATGTTTTTTTCTTGTATTATCATTTTGCTACTGATTTTTGTTCATTGGCATGTTTCCAATAAATTTGGCTGTAAAAAACGAACAACCTTAGAATTTCTCTAAAAATCGAAAAATTGGAGCAGTTATTAGCTTAAAGAAAAGATAAAAAAGAAAAAAGAAAAAAAAATTTGAACAAAGTGCATGGAGTGCACACGTGAACCATTAAATTTAACATCACAAGGATCAATTATCAAAAGACAGTACCCATGCAACATTGAATTTCTGATTAATTATATTAACAAAAAACAGCACCCATGCATTGTTTTTATTTTTCTGGTTTTATTGGTTTTATTTTTGGCCCTGTAAGCCTAAACACCAACATTGTTTGGTTGGATTTTCAATTCAATAGATATTTTTGAAATTCTACAATCGATGGAGAATTTTACAGTTTTGATACGTTGTGGATTGTCAACTTGGCATTTAGATGGATTGTACTTTTCATGTGTTCTTCGATTAGAGAATCTTTTCAAGGAATTTTCTTATTTTTGCAAGGTTTTATGGCTTTTCTTTTTTATAAGGTTGAGATTCAAAAAAGACAAATAACGAGGGGGCAAAACTCCTACGTTTATTTTTGTATGTATTTCGCTGAATTTCATATATGATTATAAAATTCTTACCATGACCTCTTTAGTTAATCACTTAAATGTAGAAACCGACTCATTTACTCCATTTTATACAAATATTTTATTGCAACTTTCCTAATTTTTTTTCCTTTATAGAAATACTTTTTAATTATTGATGTCAATCTCTTATCAGCCAAATTCTTGACATTATAAATAATTTTTTTTTTTCAATTTAAAATTCCTTTCTTGTCATGATAAAACTTATTTTCTTTATAAATAATATTTATATTTTCTTTATTTAATTTTCGTAACTTTCTTTTATTTTGTTTTTATTATATTTTTTTGAAAATTATTTTAAAATTTCTTTTTTTCTTCATATTATAATTTTTTTTTCAATTTAAAATTCTTTTTAATTCATTTTGTTTTATGATAAAACGTCATTTTTTAATTTTTAATAATTGATATTTATTTTTAATTTTAATTATTTCAATTTAATTAGAAAACTTTACAATACCTTGTTTTTTTTCGCCTGCAAATTTTTTTCCTTAATTTGTAAATCATTTAATTTTTTTTATTTGTGTTGATGTAACATGATAGTTATAAACTAAATGACTTATGAAATTAGAGAACAAAAAAAGAATTACAAACAAAAATAGAAAAAAAATTACAAGCAAAAATAAAAAGAAATAAAAAAAGTTATTATAAGCTTTTTAAGTTAAATTGAAATAATTAAAATTAATAATAAATATTATTTAATGAAAATTAAAAAAAATTACGTTTTATCATGAAATGAAAGGAATTAAAAAGAATTTTAAATCAAAAAAATTTATTTATAATATGAAGAAAATAGAAATTTAAAAAAATTAAAAAATTATAATAAAAACAAAATAAAAGAAAGTTACTAAAATTAAATAAAGAATATATAAAAATTATTTTGTTAAAATTTGAAATTTAAGTTTTATCATGGAGAAAGGAATTAAAAAAAATTAAGTTGAAAAAAAAATGTTTATAATGTAAACAAAATGAAAAGAATAAAAGGGAAAAAAAAAAGGGAAATAAAAATTCCCTCCATATATGGAGAGGAACCCCTTCGTGCATGTAAAGAAATTCCTCCATTTATGGAGAGATTTCTCTCCATCCATAATATGTCTACCTCCACACATAGTTGGATGGACATCCCAATTTTTTTTTTTCAATTTGTTTTTTGGTAAATAGTTTTTTTGAATTAAAAAAATATTTTTAATTTTTTTTGATTTTATAATAAAACTTAATTTTTAAAATTTTAACTAAACAATATTTATATATTTTTTATTTAATTTTTATAACTTTAATTATTTTATTTTTATTATTTATATATTTAATTTTTTTATAAATTTCTTTTTTCTTCATATTATAAATACTTTTTTTTATTTAAAATTTTTCTAATTCTTTTTATTTTACAATTTTAGTTAAATAATATTTGTTTTTACTTTTAATTATTTCAACTTAATTTAAAAAGTGTATAATAACTTTTTTTTTGTTTCTTTTTATTTTTGCATGTAATTTTTTTGTTGTTTAATTTGTTAAATCATTTAATTTCTTTTATTTATTAGTTAGATTGGATGAAGTGAAGTAGTGTGTGAAAATAGAGAAATACTGCAGTGGAAATGACCATGCAAGGAGTTTCTTTTACAAATATGAATATATCAAATTCTTCATTGACCCATCGGTCTTCATCTCTCTTCGCCACTAATTTTAACAAATAATTATATAAAATCAAATCAAATATCGTATAATATAATGTAAAATACCAAAAAAACTACTCAAAGTTAGTAGATATCTCAAATGATTCATAGTCATACGGCCCATGCCAAAATATTCAAATAACATATATTGTAATTTCTATCTTACGAATATAACATGACATAGATTATAATCAAATAGCACATAGATTACAACTCTCAAAAGCTAGGTAAAACGCAATTTTTTTTTTCAATTTCAAGTGTTAATTTCCAATCTTAGCCAAAATAACATTCATTGAATATTTTGAAATTTGATTTGATGGGGTCTTTCTCTCGTATTGACATTTAAAAAAATAAAAAATTATTAGTAGCTTTAAATTACCATGTCCGACCTTTTTTTACGTCACTATCCAATAGCTTAGAAGTGCTTGTAAAAACGAGTGATGTTGGGTTTCACAATTTCCTCAAATTCATTTAAGATCATATGAAACTTTAAGAATAAAAATTAAAGATCCAAACCATGCACAATAGGGGCAAAGAATTAATGATCCAAACCACGCGCAACAGGGAAAAACCTATGATTATCCTTGTATTACCATGA
This sequence comes from Olea europaea var. sylvestris, assembly GCF_002742605.1. Classification (NCBI taxonomy): domain Eukaryota; kingdom Viridiplantae; phylum Streptophyta; class Magnoliopsida; order Lamiales; family Oleaceae; genus Olea; species Olea europaea. Next base: position 238,408 of record NW_019264985.1, read on the forward strand.
ATAAACTTCTCCAAATAGTTTTCGTCAAAGAATTTTATTGCACATTTCATTCAAGATGAGTAGAAAATTATGCCACAGCATTGATACTATTGGTAAGGTGGTAAACCTTTGGAAGTTCGTGATGAATAATGTTATCATATAGATGTACCGTGAAAATATTTATAAATTAACATGAACATTCATAATGATGCTGGTGTTAAAATCAAATTATTGTTCTGACTTTCAAGTTTCAACATCATCCACTTTGATTATTATTATCCCATGGGTAAAGAGTTGCCCCAGTATTAACAATTTTTGGGTAATATAAATTCTACACATTCCACACTAATAATAACATGGTAAATACAATAATCGTACATCGCACGAGACAAAGACTAATACTTTTCAAAAATCAAAATTCTTTTAAATGAATTGCTAAATTATGAGAGCATTCCCAACTGTATATGTGGAGGCTTAAAGATTGTGGTTTAAAACTAGCAAAGGGATTAGGTTATGAAATTTTTGATGGGATTAAATGAGTCCTACAAGGAAATCAAGGCACAGATTTTGTTGATTAAACCATTTACTAGCTTGAATGAAGTGTATTCCTTAATCCAACAAAAAGAGAAGAGCCAGGAAATATTTAACCTAAGTCCTATAAGTTTTGACTCTATGGTTTTTTTGAACAAAAGGAATTTCAGAGAGGACGATAACCAAAACTTTCCACAGAAAAGGGACAGATATTACTGCACCATTGCAAAATTGCAAGTCATTCTCTTGAACATTATTTTAAAGTAAACCCAAACAAACTAGTTTGCTTTTATTGTCAAATGCCAGGACATACAGCAGACAAATGCTTCAAACTTCATGGATTTCCACCAGGGCACAAGTTCAGTAATAAGGGAAAATCTACTGCCAACATGGTTTCTTCTAGTATGACTCCTAATCGGGAGGTAGAGAAGGACAAAGGCCAAGTATCTTTAAGCAATGAGCAGTACTCTCAGCTAATGCCACTCCTCAAACCAACATCAAACTCTCAGCCTTTAACCTCTTCACCAAACAACGTACAAGCCCTTGTTACTCTTTTCTCATCTAATTAAAGCACCCGTAAAATGTCTGGTATATCTTCATGGCTAACTGCATTCAAATGTTTCTCATATTCCATGGATTCTTGATACAGGGCAACAAATCACATGATCTACTCTACCTCATTTATTACATCTATTCAAGCTAATGTCCATTACCTTGTGGCTTTATCACATAGAGAAAATATCCCTGTCACACATGTAGAAACAATCAAAATCACAGCATCTATCATCCTTCATAATGTTCTTTGCATTCTTAACTTTATTTTCAATTTAATTTCTGCCAAAAAAAAAAACCTTGCTCAATCTCTAAACTGTTGCATTGTTTTCTTTTTTGACTATTGTAATGTTCAGGACCTTTTGACTTGGAGATCGACTGGAATGGGTGAGGTGAAAGATGGACTATATCGTATGCTAAGAAAGCCAGATTCTCCTTTAGCTTTGTCAGAAGTTCTTAATCAATTTGTTGATTATTGAAGACTTTTAGTTTTCTCCACATGATGAAATATGAAGAGTGTCAGAGAGGAAGATGAATAGTGTTGGAGAGGAAGATGAAGAGATGGATGCATTCACCATCATTATTAGTCATTATTATTCTTCGTAATTGTGTGACTCTTAGTAGTCTTATGCTATCCTATAAATAGGTTTGTCATGTACTCAAATCAAATAATTCATATATAAAAAAAAGGTTTCTCTCAAAATATACTTTGTTTTGTTCTTATTACTGAACTGATCCGGTCTTGATAGAATCTATCATTATTTCCGCTGCATACTAAAATCACAATCAGAACAAATATTTGGTATCAGAGCACTCCTGATCTTAAAGGCCTGTGAGAAAGAGGGAAAATGGCAAATTCTACTCTAGCTTTAATGCCTATCCCCATGATGTTTGGAGGCGAAAACTATGAGTATTGGTCTGTCAGAATGAGGGCTTTCTTGATGGCACATGATCTATGGGAGATTGTTGAAGAAGGTTATACTCCACAGGAGTTGGATGCAGACCCTACTGTGAATCAAATGAGGCAAGAGAAGGATCGTAGAATAAAAAATATGAAGGCTCTTACCTTCTTACACTCTTCTGTCACTGAGACAATTTTTCCAAAGATTGTGGCTGTTACAACAGCAAAAGAGACTTGGGATAAATTACAAGAAGAGTACAAAGGGTCTGAGCAAGTGAGAGCAGTAAGATTGCAAACTTTGAGCAGAGAGTTTGAAAATCTAAGGATGAAAGATGCTGAATTCGTAAAGGACTACTCTTCTAGAGTGGCTAATGTGGTGAATCAGCTTAAATTGAATGGAGAGGACGTACCAGACAAAAGAGTGGTGCAAAAAATGTTGATTACCTTACCCGAAAAGTTTGATGCTGTTACCACGGCTATAGAGCATACAAAGGATTTGTCAAGTCTTTCTTTAACTGAACTTACAGGTACTTTGTTAGCCTATGAGCAAAGGTTAACGTCAAGATCTGAGGTAACTATTGAAGGAGCTCTTGCGGCAAAGTTTAAACCGCAAAGTTCAAGTGAAGGTGGAGGAAAACAACACCAAGAAGGGAAGAAGAAAGGCAAAGGAGACTCATTTTCTCCTTGTATTCATTGTGGAAAAACCAACCATCTTGAGAAGAAGTGTTGGAAGACAAAGCAATGCAAATTTTGCAAGCAAGTGGGCCATATTGAAAAGTTTTGTAGAGCCAAAAAGCAGAATCTAAATCAGCCACAATATCAACAAAGAAATCAAAATCAGCAAGCAGCATTTGCACATGAAAGGAATGGTGAAAACCATTTGTTTGTAGCTGTGCATAGAGCTGAATTGAGTAGCAAGGAAACATGGTTTGTAGACAGTGGTTGCACCAATCATATGACCAATATGGAGCAGATTTTTCGCAATTTAGACACAAATATCAAGGCCACGGTGAAAATTGGAAGCGGAGGAGTCCTACCAGCCATAGGTAAGGGTACCATTGCTATCCAAACAAAGAAAGGTATAAGATATATTGATGAAGTACTTTTAGTGCCTGGCTTGGATTCAAATTTACTAAGTGTGGGTCAAATGCTTGAAAAGAAATATGCTGTGCATTTTCGAGATATGAAATGCAAAATCTATGATCCTCATGATGTTGAAATTGCTAGTTTGACTATACATAATAGAAGTTTTAGCATTCAATGGCATAGCTTACTTGCAACTATGTCTAGAGTTGATGTGGATGAATCTGATTTGTGGCATAGAAGATATGGTCATTATAATTACAAGTCTTTGTCATATGTGCATTCTCATGGCATGGTGAGAGATTTGCCTAAAATTCATGAATCTGGAGAAGTATGTGAGAGCTGTAGTTTGGGGAAAATGCATAGAGAGTCATTTTCTAATGATGGTGCATGGAGGGCATCTGGAAAATTGCAGCTTGTGCATACTGATATTTGTGGTCCCATGAAAACTCCATCCTTGAGTCATAATTTGTATTTTGTGCTATTCATTGATGACTTTACAAGAATGTGTTGGGTGTACTTCATGAGAAACAAGTCAGATGTGTTCAATGTGTTCAAAAAATTCAAGAATATGGTAGAGGCACAATCTGGATGTAAAATTCAGACCTTGAGATCGGATAATGGCAAGGAGTATACATCTACCAACTTCAATCAATTCTGTGAGGATTATGGAGTTCATCAGCAGCTTACCATTCCCTACACTCCGCAACAAAATGGAGTGGCAGAAAGGAAAAATAGATTTGTCATGGAGATGGCCAGATGTATGCTAGCTGAGAAGGGACTTCCAAATTCGTTTTGGGCAGAAGCAGTTTATACTTCCGTTTATTTGCAAAATAGGTTGTCTACAAAAGCTGTGAAAAATATGACACCTATTGAGGCATGGTGTGGAATGAAACCTACAGCCAAGCATCTGAAACTTTTTGGGTCTTTGTGCTATGTTCATGTCCCAGATCAGAAAAGAAGCAAGTTGGAGCAAAAGGCTGTGAAGGGGATCTTTATTGGCTATAGTTCACAGACAAAGGGCTATAAAATCTATCTTCCAGAAACTGGAAAAGTTGTGATATCCCGTGATGTAAAATTTGATGAAAGTTCTAAGTG